>NW_026562490.1:600000-870998 GCF_027474105.1 Poeciliopsis prolifica
CTTACAGCTAAAAAAAACCTTGTAGCTCATTTTTCATATTAACCACATTCACCATACTGAATGGTGTATGTCAATATAAGTCAACATGCTGGTGATGCAAGCATGTTGAAAGCTTAAATGCTTTCTTTGCACAAGAAAGCATCTGAGGATTATATCAGATGAGTTGGTACCTGTGCTGTGACTATTGACTGCAATGTGCAGACAAGACCTGATGGGCTGGTCTGTCAGTGAAACTTCTCTCATGGGACAGTGGACAGTGGGGTGATTATAGACCTTTCCTTTGGTAGATAAGATCAGTGGATAAGATCAGCTTCACATGCAACTATTAGCTAATCACATATGTTCCAAAATTAAGGAAATCGGTGGCAATAAATTGGTGCACTCCTACTTCTTAATGTTTCTCATGTCTCACCATAATACCATCAAATGTTTTTGCAGTAATGTTTCCATCAGCGCTGACTGCATGTTTCCCTGCCAGGCCCGCCGTGCTGGTGTAACCTGCATGGTTATTCCAGCTGAGAACAGGAAGGACTTCTCCGACCTGCCAGACTACATCAGAGAAGGACTTGAGGTCCATTTTGTGGACCACTACAGCCAGATCTACCCCATCGTCTTCCCATAGAACTAAGATGGGAGAGCATTCCATTGTGTGAAACTGCTCATCGTTCTGATATAAGGCTGTGATATTTTCATATTTTTTTTTACCTTTAGTCCAGCTGTGGAGAAATATCTTCTAGGACCATCCCAAAGATCAAATGACTTTATGATCACAAGCATGCATCATGACTGAGGAGGAGCTGTGATATTTGATCAGGTTGATGGGATTGGAAACAGCCAGGATCAGAGATGAGCTGGGACAGTGCAGTGATCACTGAGGTCTGCTGCCATGCAGCCTCTTTAACTACACCTGTGGATGGACACTTTCAGACATTGTTTAATGTAATATCAGACATGATCATATTTAAATAAAGTGTAAGAAAAAAACAAATACAAAAATGGCTTCATTGTGTTCAGATTTTGGTAAGTTAAGTTTATTTGTGTAGCACATTTCAGCAGTAAGGTGTTTTCAGTGTTTTACATTATAAAAACCAATCATCAATTATGAAACAAGTAATGAACATTACATTGAATCAAATGTAAAATTGGTAAAAAAAATAAAATAAAAATTAAACAGTTGCGACCAGTCCCACCCTCCTTTATGTCAACTTATCGAGTAAAACACTTTATTTACTTGTAGCTCTATATAAAAATGAAATGAATGGTTGAACAGATGACAAAAATAATCTAGAAAATTGATGCGCTATGGGCAACTAGTCCTCCATAAATTTCTCAAGTGTTTCCTCGACAATCAAAGCTCCGCTCTCAACTGAGACGATTCCCGACATCAACTGTTACATTTTCCTCTGGTTAGACCGACAGCCGATAACAGGAAGAGCAGGCCTGCTTTAGACCTCGATGTATTTACTCTGGTTTTCATTTCATCTGATGGAAATGTGTAAGCGATCTGTAGCAAGACTGATTAGGTAGCAGCTTTGTTATCCACGCCTGCTTAGAAATAAACGAGATGAAGAGCATCTGCTGGTGTAGGAGGTGTGATGCTGAGTGGAGTGGGGGCGGGGCAGCAACAGCAGCTTGCTCCTACTATATGGGAGGATGCGCTGGAAGACGGGCTAGAAAGCCAGCCGGATAATGGGATTTAACAGAACCGTATGAGCCGGTTCCGTCTGTTTCCCCCGTTCCTTCTCCCTTTCACCCACAGCCTCGGTGGCTGCTCCGTTGCCGCCTGCTGCTCTATACCTCATCCCTCCAGTCATTCAGCTGCTCCTCTGCCTGGAGACGGGCGGCGCACCGACGCGACGCCAACAGAGTTCTGTCGGGCCTGATCAGGTAAATCCAACCGGTCGCTGTGCAGAATCCGTTTCTCTTCCTCCTCCAGGTCCGCCGCTGTGAGCTGCAGCAGCCCGGACATGATGGGTCTGGTTCTGCTGCAGTGTTGGATCTATGCGCATGCTGGTGCTGCACTCATTATGGTTGAGAGTGAAAAACACTAGGCTTTCTGCCACCTTAGATTAACATTCATCATTTTATAGCCATGTGAGGGATTTATCGCAAACCAGCAAGCCATATTATTAGAGGTATTGATCAACAGCAGTATTTCCATCCCCAACAGAGACAAAGAAAACAGTCAGTGCCTCGATCTGTCAGTCGTTTCTTAGGAGACTAATACGAGTATAATCCAAAAGATAAAAATGTAAAAAACAAAAAAATATGTACGTTTTTTTTTCTTTCATATTTTTGTTTCAGAAAGTGAAATTCACATAGATTTGTTCCAAATATTGATACATTTCAAGCCTTTATTTTAACCCTAACCCCATGATTATGGCCTTAAAGATAATAAAAACCTAAAATTAAATGACTTAGAAAATGTTAATATTGTGAAATATTAACCTGCAGATACCTGCAGATCCAATATATTGGAAACTCATTGAGTTCAATTCAAAAATACTTTATTATTCCATAGGGAAATTAAATGTAGCTCAGATGGCTGTTGGCAGGAAAGACCTTCTGCAGCAGTCTGTACAGCACTGAATCTGAAGAAGCCTCTGACTGAAGATACTCTGCCTTCCCAAGAAAGTCTCATGAAGAGGATGGTCAGTGTTGTCCATAATTTTCTTGAAGAATCCTATCTCCAGAGGTTCCACGGTCGTCCCCAGAACAGAACCAGAATAAATCCTTCTTTATCAAGCTGTTGAGCTTTTTTAGTTCTGATGCTGCTGCCCCAACTGATGACAGTAAAAGAGAACAACAGATTGATGGAAGACGTACAGCAGGGGTGTCAAACTCCAGTCCTCGAGGACCACTGTCCTGCAGTGTTTAGATGTGCCACAGGTGCAAAACGCTGGAATGAAATGGTTTAATTACCTCCTTGTGTAGATCAGATCTCCAGAGCCTTAATGACCGAATCATTCTATTCAGGTGGTGCAGCAGAGGCACATCTAAGTTGCAGGACACTGGCCCTCAAGGACTGGAGTATGAGACCCCTGATCTACAGCATCTTCTTGCAAACCGTGAAGGATCTCAGGTTCTTCAACAAGTTCAGAGTTAGTAAGATATGGACAAATCAAAACTCTGATGTATGATGGAGCTTTATTCTTTTTCAGAAGTTCTGGTCCAAACAAAAACAACTTCTAAACGTTCTAAAGGCAGAACGTTTAGTCATCTGGATTTTTATGTCTAAAAACATGTCTGTAATCTACCTGTCTGGTTGGATTCATCATGATTAATGAATAAATAAAACAGTATCATAAGCATAATAATGGAAATTTATCTCATGTTGTCTGATATTGATGGTGGTGTAGTTTCAGTCAGCAGTACTAGCAGAACCACTGTCAGGAGCTATGACTCTCAACAGGACTTGTCTGCCTGACTACAGTCTGTCAGATTATTGCAGTGGTATTAATCTTTGGCTCTATATTATTCAGAATATTGCATGAGTTCAATAAAGGTTTTACAAAGATATATTTATGCCCAACTCTTAAAGTTGCACCATAGAGTTTCACCATTGTGCTTGCCAGCTTCATGGCCTGAAGCATCTCTAGTTCGCTCTCATCTGTCTGAAGCATCTTGTGCCAGAAGAGTTTTGGTTCTGTCTGATACAACACAGACTTCACTTTGTTCTTACTCTATTTCTCCTTCAACCCTGCCAAACAAGTTTCATTTGTTGTGTGAACAACTTTAACCTTTAACCTGCTATAACTGAGCTCCTGGGTCATTTCTCTGAGATTCACATTCTGACTAAATTGTCCTGTTGGCAGCTGTTTAAGATCTTTTGTTGTTGGGAATACTTGTTCTCCCAGTAGTGGTGGACCATAGATGGAAATAGATGGAAATGGCCTGCTAGTCAGGCCAAAACAAGAGGGAACACATTTGCTTCTCTGAGCTCATTGTTAATTTTCTTTTCCATGGACTGTGTTAACGCACACCTGGATATGATGTACAATTGCTCTGCAGCACCAGGCTGAAACTTTCTCTCTTAAATCTAAATAAAGCAGTAATAGTGTTTATATTGCCTTTTTTATGATTGTTGTCTTTTGGTTTTATGTGCAGAATATTCTCCCCATCCGTGATCAGTGCTCTACAACATCTCAACTAAAATAGTAGGTGAATGGTGATGGAAACGTGTTCCAAATAATAAATGAGGTAAAGCAAAAAAAAGTCCTGATGTGATGAGGCTGATGAATGCTCTGCTCTGCGCTCTTCCTCAGTTCTGCCTCTCAATGTTATGGCTGTGGGGTTTGTGCTTCTCTTGTCCCTCCTGCTTCCGTCTCCACGTCCGTCTCTGGATGTGTCTCCTTCCTGTCCTGCTGGCTGCCGCTGCTACAGCCTCACGGTGGAGTGTGGTTCCACTGACCTGAGGGACATCCCCAGACTCATTCCTCCTTCCACTCAGGTAGTTCTCTTCTCTGCTCACCACAGGTTGCTGTGTGTTAGTAGTCATGGAAACACGTTCACCATCATGTTTTATTATGCTCTGTTTCTGTTCTCAGACCATCTTCCTCCAGGACAATGTGATCAGTCAGATTCATCGAGTGGACCTCACTCTGCTGAAGCACCTTCATTATTTGTATCTGCAGGTAACAAGCTGAGAAACCTAACATCTCTGACATTCTTGCTTAAAGGTTAGACACTGGGACGTTATCAAGATTATGTTTTTTGGAGAAAAACATAATCTTGACAGAGAACCAGTGCATGCACAGGGAAACATGCAAACTTGGAATATCAAGTTTAGATCAGATTAGTGGTATAAATTTGCATATGCCCCAGTATGCTGACCAATGGGTAGAATCAGTTAACACATGGGCCTGATTTAAAAACATGAAATATGTATACAAATATATTTTGGTTTGTTTTCCTTTTCTGTCCCTCATGCAGAACAACACCATTTCAGGTGTGGAGCCTGGCTCTTTTCTGGACCAGAGCCAGCTGTTGGAGCTTGCTCTGAACGGAAACCGGATCCACTTACTTACACCGAACATGCTTCAGGGGCTCGAACAGCTCCGCATACTGTACCTGTCAGGAAATGACATCACACGCCTGCTGGATTACACCTTCCAGGGTTTACAGGTAAAAGATATCAGAACACACTGAAGTTTTCATGAAGGTACATTTCAGTGAATACATTTGCATATCCTGTATTTCTCAGACGGTGAACAAAGATATGAAACAGAAAAGATTAGATTTGAGAAGTTGTACCTATGCACTCTATTAAGACAATCAGTGAGAAACTGACAGTTGTATCTAAACTGTGTCCATGCAGAGAGCCTGCAGGGAGTTTTTAACAGACATGTGCTCATAGCTTGTCAGCAAGAGCAGTTTCCCTATAAAAATGGCAGGATACACTTTTAAAATCTCCACATCATTCTAAATCGAAAACGGCACTCACTGACCATTTTGTTAGGTACACCTTGCTAGTACTGGGTTTGATCTCTTTTTGCCTCCAGAACTGTCTTAATCCTTTGTGGCGTAGATTCAACAAAGTACTGGAAACATTCCTCACAGATTAGCTGTAGTGCTGCAGATTTTTGAACTCCATGTGTTCTGTTGCATTCCTCACATTCCATCACATCCCAAAGGTTCTCTATTGGATTGAGATCAGGTGACTGTTGAGGCCATTTGAGTTCAGTGAACTCATTGTCGTGTTCAAGAAACCAGTCTGAGACGATTCATGGTTTATGACATGGCGCGTTATCCTGCTGGAAGCAGCCATCAGAAGTTGGGCACACTGTGGTCATAAAGGGATGGAGATAGCAACAATACTCAAGTAGGTTGTGGCATTGACACGATGCTCAATTGGTACTAATAGGCCCAATGTGCCAGGAAAATATCCCCACACCATTGCACCACCACCATCAGCGTGAACCGTTGATATAAGCAAGGATGGATCCATGCTTTCATCTCATTGACTCCAAATTCTGACTTTACCATCCAAATGTCGCAGCAGAAATTGAAACTCATCAAACCAGACAATGTCTTCGAATCTTCTGGAGTCCAATGTTGGCGAGTCTGTGTGAATTGTAGCTTCAGTTTCCAGTTCCTAACTCACTTGAGTGGCACCTGGTGTGGTCTTCTGCTTTTGTAAATCCTAGAAATGGTTGTGCATAAAAATCCCAGTAGATCAGCAGTTTCTGAAATACTCAGACCAGCCCGACTGGCACCAACAACCATGCCACGTTCAAAGTCACTTTAATCACCTTTCTTCTCCATTCTGAAGCTCAGTTTAAATTGCAGCAGATTGTCTTGGCCATGTCTACATGCCTAAGTGCATGGAGTTTCTGCCAATCACTGCATTAACAAACAGTTGAAGAAGTGTATCTAATAATGTGGCCGGTGAGTGTACAAGGAATGATGAAAGTGTTAGAGCAAATAGCAAATGTTCAAACCACAGTGCGTGTGCTATGTGTGTGTGTGTAGTTTTTCTGCATCAGGTGAAGCTGTTCAGAAACATCAGTATGTGATGACACACTACCCAAAACCAGCTCATGCAAAAAGCATCTTGGAATATGGTTTAGTTTGTTAAAACATAATGGATCACAAATAGGAACTAAAGACTGTTGAAACTCATTGATCTGAAATTATTCCATAATGATTATGCTTAGGCAGTACCTCCTGCTCATGTTGCTGATTTAAAATCTGCATGTATCCCCAGCGTCTGCAGGAGCTTCATTTGCAGCAGAACAGCATAGAGATGATAGCAGACAAGGCTCTGTTTGGTTTGACTTCTCTGGCTCTGCTGGACCTGAGCAGGAATAACCTCCACACCATTGGTCCTACATCCCTGCAGCCACTAGTTAGCCTGCAGGTACTGCGGATTACAGGTGAGTTTAGATTTCTTTTTTCATAACTTCAGACATACACACATGTGCACGCACTGTAGTTTGAAATAAACATTGAAAACACTTAGAGAATACTTTGTGTAGAAAAACAGACCAGAATCATATCTGAACCAGGTATTAGCAGCACTCGCCACACAAGAGGCATGTTGAAGTCTTCATCAGAAAAAAAGACTTTACCACATTAATTTGAAAATTAAAACAAGATGGGAGAAAGAATTTTAAAAAGAAACATTGATCTAATGAAGGAAATAAAGATATCGGGGTGAAAGGTTCACATCGTCTTGTCCTCATTAGCAGACAGGCAGCTGAATTCTGAACCAGCTGCAGACATTGAAAAAGAGACTATTCAATATCATAAACAGGGAGTTTCAGTAGTCCAGTCTAGGAGTAATACAAATATGAAGAAGATAATTCTTGACTTTACTAATGATTCTAGATAATTCTAGACTGGACTAGTGCACTCCAATATTCTTAATTACTTGGGTAGAAATTACTTACTGATATCTAGTGTGAAGTTTATATTTTAGAAATTCAAATTTTCTAAAATATGAATTTCTAAAAATTTAGAAGTTCAAATTTTTAGAAATACTTAAATAAGAAATATGTTTGACATGTTCAATACTTATTGTTTGCAGTGTTTCCTATGCAGTTAGCTAGTGGTAGTTCAAGAAGAGTAGTCTATCATAAACTCTGGCCTGGCATACCAGCACAAGAGTTTAAAGTAAAGCAATCTGGTTACCTTACGGAAGACACAGTTCTTTAATTTTTGGAACTATAGACCTAATTAAAATTCTCATGGTTCCCTACTGTCTCCGTGTTGCTTTGTTGTAGATAACCCCTGGCGCTGTGATTGTGCTCTCCACTGGCTCAGGAGGTGGATTGATGAAGATGGTCAGCGTCTGCTCAGCTCTGCAGAACGCCGGCTGGTCTGCAATGAGCCACCGCGTCTTTCCCACCTCAGCCTTGTGGAAGTCCCACTCAACAGCCTGGTGTGTATCCCTCCAGTAGTTCAACTGGAACCAAGAAGGTTGGCAGTCCATCTGGGGGAGAGCCTCAGGGTGTCCTGCCATGCCTCTGGCTATCCTCGGCCACAAGTAAGCAGTTTTGTCAACGTTTAAATAAGTTTATCAGCAGAAATGTGTATCAGAAATTCATTTCCATCTAAACTTATTAATAAATAGGAAATAAGGAATATATTATAGTTACAAATTTCATAATAGGTATGACTTACTTCCAGACTTTTAGAAAGAGATTTTAATACACACACTCACTGTTTGGAAATGATTTATTCTGTCAGTCTGGAACTGCTCAGGAAGGCAGAGACTGGAGGTGGAGAGCTCCAGTAGAATGAAAGATTGAACTTCTGATGTCTCATTGTTATTTCAGGTCAAATCAAGATCTGGAATCTTCTCAATGGCCCAGTTGTGGCAGAATGTATTGACAAGATGACCTATTAAGAAATTGTTAGAATATTCTAACTTTCTCTGCATTTGATTTTTCTTCAAATTAACTTTTTAATTTGCACAAGCCTGATTGACTGATAAAATAATACTTAAGCACACAACTGTTATCTTTAAGTTCTATTTATGAGGCCATCTGGAGTCTACAGGACCATATAAATAATTTCTGTGGGCTGGAATTGTCATTCCTGGTTTAAAAAAAATGCACAAATCATACATCTGTTGCTTCTTTTGCTACTAAGATGTGTGTTATGATGAGTATTTCTTTTCAGCAAGGGCACTCAAAGCCTCTACATGTTTGCAGGTGACTTGGAAGAAAGCATCTCAAAGTCAAGTGGTGGACTCCCCTCGGGGTCTGGTTCAGGATCTGGGTGCTGGAGGAGGGGAAGGGTCAGAGTCTGTAGCCAGAGTCAGCCTACAGAAGACCGCCGGCGAGTACTTTGACCCTGACACTGGCAGTGGCATGCTGTTCCTCAGTAATGTGACTGTGGCCCATGCAGGTTTTTATGAATGTGAGGCCTGGAATGCAGGAGGTGTAGCCAAGGTGACTTTTCAGCTCGCTATCAACTCATCCACTTCTTCCTCAATCTGGGCCTCATGGTCTCAGGTTTCCTCAGCATACTCCCCAGCTTGGCCCCGGCTGAGGAACCACAGCCCGGTTTTGGGTTCTGATGTGAGCCGGGAGCCGCTATATGCTCTGGGCAGCATGGCCTTCAGTGCTCTGGGAGCTGCCACTCAGACTGCCATCGCTGTGGGCATCTCCCTGCTGGCTTTGACTGCTCTGCTGCTAGTAGCCATGATCTACAGCCGACATCACCAGCGGGACAAGGACGCCGACGGTGCTAAGAAGGTGCATATTGTTTATTCTATGATGCATCCAGCAGCTCGCAGAATTCTCCTTAAGCAGCTGTTAATAAATGTTGCTACATTTAACAAATAAAACAAAAACTAATCTGCTCTTAATTAGAACAACAAACAGAACAGGAATATGAAGTCACTAAATGTCTTTATTTTAAAGATAGTTGGTTTCTTCTCTTTATTATCTAATTCTTCATGCTTCTTATAAACAGGCCAATAGCCAAATAAATCAATATAATGTCAATTCAGTCCATGCTCTATTATGTATCAAAAAAATTTAGCCTTGTGTTAAACTTTAATATTTCTTGTTAGTCGTCACATAAACTGAAACAGTTATTAATGGAAGGATTACACACAATCAAATATTTGAATCTTCTATTTTTTGCTGTTTTAATGACTATGGCTTACATGTAAAAACCCTTCAGAATTCAGTGTCTCAGAAAATTAGAATATCATTAAATTAGACCAATCAAAATGGATGTTTTAACCATAAATGTTGAGTTTCTGAAAAGAATGTACATCTCAATGCGTCAATACTTGAGTGGACTCCTCTTTCATGAATTACTGTATCAATGTGCTGCGATAATCAAATTAAAAAAATACTTTATTGGAAATTAAATATTGCTGTAAATCATGCTAATTCAAATTTATCAAAGAGTTATTGTGGCTGGTGATGGCTGGGAACAAGAAGGGTCTCCTGTAGCAGTTTGCATTACAGTAAATTTGAAGAAGCCTCTGACTGAAGACACTCCATTAATCTAAGACAGTCTCATAAAGAGGATGATCAGTGTTGTCCATAATGTTCTTGATTTTATGGAAAATTCTTCTTTGCATAATCATCTCCAGAGGTTCCACAGTGGTCCTCAGAACAGAACCAGCCTTCTGTATCAGATTGTTGAGCCTTTTAGGTTGCTGGTGCTGATAGTGCTGCCCCAACAAATGACAGCAGAAGAGAAGATCTGCAGCATCTTGCTGCAAACCTTGAAGGATCTTGTTGTCTTCAACATGTCCAGTCTGCTCTGACCCTTCTTATAGACACTTCACTCCAGTCCAGTTTGTTGTCCAGATGAACACCGAGGTATTTACATTCCTCAACCAGTTCCAGTTTTTCTCCCATGATGGAAATAGGATTTTACCTTTGACCCTGTTCCTCCTGAAATCTACAATCATCTCCTTTGTTTTGTTTATATTTAAGATGAGATGATTGTTTCCACACCATGACACAAAGCGGCCCACCAGATCTCTGTACTCTGCTTCTTATCCATCTCTGGTACACCCGACAACTGCAGAGTCATCTGAGTATTTCTGGAGATGAGAGAACTCTGAAGTGTATGGAGTTAAAAGGAATGGTAAGAGTACATCTCCCTTTGATGCTATTGGAGCCTTTCCTGGTTAGACACAAAGTCCTTCAGTCTCACAAACAGTGGTCTGTTTGTCAGATAGTCATAGATTCAGTCATATATCTTCTGGTGACTGCTCTGCTGTCTTCTGAACTGATAAAACAGTTCAGAATGAACTGTGTTCAATACACTGGAGAAATCAAAGAACAATCTTGACAGTGCTGTCTGCTTTGTCCAGATGACAGTGGACTTATGAAGCTTCATGAAGAGCTGACACAGCACTTCAGGAAGCAGTGCTTGGCCCACTCTGGAGGGCCAACAGGAGTCTTTCCAGGACCTTTGTGGAAAGACAAAGACAGGGTCAGCCTGTAACAATGCTACGTGTAATGAAAGCCTATGTTGCTTTGATATCTGCCTTTAGGTCAGCTTCCTTGTTGGGTCTTGTCCACATTCCAGAGATTTTCTGTGGGGTTAAAGGTCAGGAAGTTTGCTGGCCAATCAATTACAGGAACACCACTGTCATGGAAGAAACTTTTGGTACATTGACAACTTTGTCTCCATACAGCTTGTCAGCACGGTGAGCAGATCAGTGAGCATCAGCCCAGTTCCTCTGACCTTGTCTTTGGTTATTCTAATGGTGGCTATTCGTCTGTGTGGCTCTACTGGAATGGATTTCACTTGACAATCTTCCCAGGCCTTCAGTTTTCCCTGTTGCTGCTGCATCTTTTTCACACTACTTCCTTCCACTCAATTTCTTAATTTTCTGAGAATGTACTTGCATATATAGAACTCAGAACAACCAGGTTCTCCTGCAATTGCATCTCACCACCTTGTGAAGGTGTCCAGGATTGTCTGCTGTCCAGCAGTGTTCCCCATGGTTGTAGCTGACTGAGCCACAGTGAGAAACCAATTAAAGGGTCAGAAAAGCTTAATAGGTGTTTGTAGTTACTTAGCTGACTAGGTTGTGGCACAAAGAGTTTCCAATATTTCACTAGTCACATTTTTAAGAGATACTGAATTTGTTTGTGTTATCTGTAAGCCATAATTATCAATATTTCAATAAATAAAGGCTTGCAATGTGTCAATCTTCCTTTTTAAATTTCTTAACTGTAATTTAGCTTGTTTGCTTTATAAGTTCTAGGATAACTTTTTGCTATAGTAACTAAAACAGTTCGCTCTATCTATAGTGGGTGAAATATGGAATGGAATATTAATGTTACTACCAAGCAGTTTTTTAGGCTGAAAAAATATTTGTAGAAATATCTTAGACATTTCAATAGATATGCTTACATAAATTATACTGATAAATGTGTACAACAGGCTATTTCAAAAGTGTGAACCTCTCAAGTTTTTATTATTTCTGTATCCCAAAAGTGATCAAGGTGAATTTTAACCAGCAGGAGGAGAGCATCCTGTACGTGAATGACTACTCTGACGGCCCCACCACCTTTGCCCAGCTAGAAGAGTACCGTGATGAACAAGGCCATGAAATGTATGTACTGAACAGAGCCAAGCCTGTGCTTCCCCCAGCAGTCTCCACTACCAATCTGGACTGCCACGCATCATCCGACACCTCCAGCCAAACTCTGTCCATTGGACCAGGCAAAACTACAAATCCCACTGTCCCTCAGAACAAACAGGAGCAGCAAGAGATTGACATTCGAACCATGAGACGCATTGCAGGGGAAGGAGGGGAAGCAGACCCTATTATCACATCAGAGGCTGAAGGGTTGTTTCTCAACCACCCTGGAGTGTTTATGGACTCTCGGATAGCTTATGAGATCCACTGCTAAAGGACTGCAGACAGACAGATTGTACCTTTGAAAAACCTCATGGTTTCATTTGGCAATGAACAATAAAGGCTCCCTCTGCTGACATGTTCCGGTACACCAGACTCACCCAGGACAGACCCGAAGAATCCTGAATGAGACAAAGCTCAAAACCTGAAAACAGTTCAACTTTAACACAGTTCTGTATGACGAGCTCTCAGAAAGGCTATTGGGTTACCTGCTACTGAATACTGGTTTTGGAGGGGAGTTCTGGGGCTGGCCTCATCTTTATGAGACCATGACATTAGAAGACCGACACTATTAGTGTGGAAAGAAACTGGTGAAAAGTTGACCACACTATAAATTTTCTCCTGTTAAGTTCTAGGGGAAGCTTGTGTGGTTGAATAACATGTTCATCGATGTACAGGAACTTCGTTGAGCCACTAGAAGGATGTACAGTTAAATCAGTTGGACAAAAATAGAGTTTTGTAGTTATAGATAAAATATTTGAAATCTGATTCCCATCTCTTGCTGCTGTCATTATAACTTGATGTTAAATTCTGGACAGTAAAAAAAACAGGGTTTTTCCATTCTTTCCTCCCCCAACATTTACACATGTGGACAAACTTGTTGGTACCCCTCACTTAATGAAAGAAAAACCCACGATGGTCACAGAAATAACTTTAATCTGACCAAGGAAATAATAAAAAAAGAATTCTATGAAAATAAATGAAAGGCAGAAACTGCTTTTCAAACAGTGTCAAACAACAAAATTATGTTAAAATGCAAACTCATGAAACAGGCCTGGACAATGATGGTACACTTAACTTAATATTTTGTTGCACAACCGTTCAAGGAAATCATTGCACTCAAAAGATTCCTACAACTGTCATTGAGACTTAAACGCCTCTCAGCAGGTATTTTGGCCCACTGCTCATGAGCAAATTGCTTCAGTTGTCTCAGGTTTCAGCTCCTTCCAAAGATGCTCAGTCAGATTCAGGAGAGGGTCCATAGAAGGTCACTTCAGAACAGTTCAATGGACTAGAATCCCATGGATGTTAAATTTCTGAGTAATTGTGCAACTGTAGTCAGAGGAACATCAAGCTGCTTGGAGATGGTCTTGTAACCTTTACCTTTGTCATGCTTGTCTATAATTTTTTTTTCCTAATCTCCTGAGACAACTCTTTCCTTTGCTTCTGCTGGTTGAGTGTGATACACACCATGTCACCAAACAGCACAGTAACTACCTGTACTATGTAGGTCCATTGATTACAAGAATGTAGACACCTGTGATGCTAATTATTGCTAATTACATACCATCATTTAACATGTCCCTTTTGTCCAGGGCTGTTTCATAAGTTTATTTTTTAACTTAATTTTGTTGAAGCATGTTTGAAAAGCAATGTCTGACTATCATTTATTTATTTTCAATTTTTTTTATTCATTATCACTTTGTCAGATTCAAGTTATTTCTTTGACCATTGTGGGTTTTTCTTTCATTAACTGAGGGGTACCAACAATTTTATCCTTGTCTGTAGGTCCATCTTGGACCAATCAGGATGACAAGTTGGATTTTAATCAGTGTGGGAATCTGCAACAAAGGCAGACTGAATCATAGATGGTCTAGACTCTAGAACATATAATTTTTGGATAAACCAAAAGATGTATTTCAAAACTTTGTTCAAAATGTGCAATTTGTGCTTCAGAACATTAATGAAAAAACTTTGTAAATAAAGGTCTAAAGATGAGTCCCAAAATCAACTTGATGGATGTTTTGTACTTACAAATCCATGAACCAAAACATGTCTGTTTCATGTCATAGCAACATCACAAAATTGTTTTTCTGTAGTATATGAAGATTTGAGACTTTGAGTAAACAGTATTTTACACATTTGATACTGAACCTAGAGCAAAGCCAGGTTGCCAGAGATTCTTTGTAAATCTATAAACACAACTTTATTTGCTTTATACGCTATCCTAGGATAGCGTATAAATTGTATCGTAGGATCCCTGAACACACCATCTTGTAGCAGTTAAGCAGTAGCAATACTGTATGCCATTTGACAAAAAACTAGAAAAAATGGTCCAATGTGGAGCAGCATTTTGAATGACCTTGTTGAATCCTGTCAATATTTAGTTAGACCCACAAAAACTGGGTTACATTTTATACTAATCTGAGAATGTCTCCAGTGAATATTTGTGCCACAGATATACAATTTATTCATAAAATTGATCCAAAAGGAAGGAAGTCCCTCCATTTTCTAATTCATTCTATTTATCCACCACTTGGGGGCACTCTTTACATGTACTAAGAGCATAAACGTTTCATCTCTAGATAGTCAGGTGATTAGTACAGTGGAGAAAATGTTACATCTTCTATTATTCAACTTTCTCACAAAAAATAAAGATGTTTGATTGTCACAGTAGAATCTAGATGAAACAAAATCATATTTTTATAAATAATCAAAACTGTATTGGATGAAACAAGAAATTATTCCAAAAATAGAAGTTACTTGGTACAGAAATCTTTGTTTACAGTTACAGAGGTCACATGTTTTCTGTACTTCTTGACCAGGCTTGCCCTGCAGCAGGGATTCTGGCCCACTCCTCTATAAAGATCTACAGAGGTCTCACTTGTAAAATGTTGCATGAGAAAAACCGTAACAAAAACACTATTTCACCAAGACAAAAATGTCTGTATTGGTGTATAGAAATCTTTTTTGGTAACCCCTGTACTAGTGTGACAAACTGCCATTTGAGTTTTAGGAGGTCGGTGTGAGCAATATCAAAAGGTGCCTCCTCTTAGGAGCCATGCTTGTCCCTTCAGGTTACAGAGGAGAAGCATATCAGTAGCTGATAGGTAGCAAGTTCAACAAGTGCAATTAATTCAGATAACTGCACCTGATCGCACACAGCAGTTTACCGCTGTCTGCCGTCCTCGATAAGCCTGATGTACTGAGCTTCTTAAAGACAAACAGTCAGAATTCCTTCTAGTTGTTAGGTGATCGAATACCTGGTTCATGAAATGCTAATCATCATTTCAAAAGCATACAATGTAATTCTCAGTATGTTATTTTAAAGATATTGTCTGTCAGCTAAAGGTGAAAGTACTCTGATGCAGTGGTGTCATTTACCCTGACACACATACAAAATGAGGGTTCTTCAAAAGGGATGCACATATTTTATACAAGTGATATGACGTTTGGATGCTTGAACCAATGCGAAAACATTTTGGAGGCATGTGAGACTTGCATGGCAAGACGAAATATAACAGACCCATGAATGTACGTCCTGGAATCTCGGAGAACTTGAGGACAATGTTTTATAAACCACTCCTTTAGTCCAAGTGAAACAGATTCAGATATCATCAAACTGGTGCATGAAAGAAAGCTGAGCAAACAACTCCATTATATTAAGGCTCTATAAATCCCAACTGGGCGTGGATCACTTCACCTGCCTTTGCGCCCTGATGCATCATTACTTTGGAACAAAATAAATCTAGACTTGTCAGTCCAAATGATCCTTTTTATGTCTACTTTGTCCAATCCAGTTTTACCTTAGCTACATCTTATTATGACACCCTATTGGATGATAACTTTCTGGCATGGCAGTGTACATTTAAATCGTTCTCTCAAATTTTAGATCCTGTTTCTTCTTGTAGACAGTGTCCATTTCCGGGAAGTCCATGGATTTCAGCAAAACGATGGAAAGCGACATACAGTGGTCACTTCACCAGAGTCCTGGTGCCCTAATGATGCCCAAATGTAGAGAACATTTGTTGTATCAGTAAATGATAACTATGATAACTAAGATGATCACAAACTCTTCAGCAGATGGAATCCTTCATCAGGCAAGTATGGGCCAAGAGTCCGACATGAAGACTACAGAAACTGTTGAAAAGATGACATGCTGCACCATGGTAAGCATGCTCCTGTCCAAAATATTTTATGGAATTGTAAAGTTTCTCGGCTTAAACACTTCTTATCCATGTTGTGTTATGAATAAAATATCACCTCTTGAAATTCAAAATGTTCTTCAATTTTGAAGAACGCCCCAACTTTTCTGGAATTTGAATTGTTTTGAAGCTGCTCTCTTATTTGACAGGAATTACTGTAGACATCTCTGAACTTGACTTACAGCCTTGGAAGCAGTGAGCAATGACAACCTGCAGAAGGTTCAAGTAGAAGATGCTTAATCATAGCCTGAGCAGGTTTGAAGCCAACAGCACCCATCAGAGGCCTGACCAAGGTCTGCGACAGCAGGGAACCTAAGTCTGATTTGTGCTCAGGAGCCTCAACATTTCAACACCATCCTGACGACAGCAGTGATAACGGCTGGTGTCGTCAGTGATCAGTATGTTGGAAAGAAAAACCTGACTTTGTGCTCTTCTTTTAGATGGACTCAATAATGAAAATGAGAGAAGGACATGAAAATCTATTATGACTGATTCACAATAGCAACAAACCTCCAGCTGACTTAAGATTCTCCATAACATTTAAACCTTTTATTCATCCCTTCAAGTAATAACTGAAATGACTTCCTGAAACAACAAAAATGAAAATACAATTTAAAGTAAGAAAGATCAATATTTTGAAAAGTTTAATTTGAAGCCAAAGAGTCACAAAAACAAGTTGAACAACAATAACACGAGGAAGCAACCCCAAATAAGAGCAAAAAGCTTTGGAAAATTAAAACACCAAGATACAGCGTTAATTTTGTCTATGATGGAAATCTCTTAGACCCAGCGGATGACACCAGAGGAAGAGCTGGACTCCTCATGACGAGAAGTATGCAGAGGTCCCAGAAGACTTTGTTTTCAGGGTTAACTCTTAAAAAAAAAAAAAAAAAAAGATTAATGAATGGATATGTTTCAATAAAGTTTTTCAAAAATCCTAACATATGTTTAATTTAAAAGTATTACTACAGTGAAGAATAAACGTAGCAAAGGAAAGACTAACAACTGCTCAATTTGCAAATGTTCAGCAGTTTTACCTCTTTGGATAATATTTGATGATAAAGAGTAGGCTGAGATGCCATCCTCTCTGTTGCTGAAGTACTTGGGATCCAGACCAGCAGAGGTTTCACTGCCCACAAAAGGAAACTCCAGCTTTAAAAAGATAACAGTCAAACATCTGGTTTCCTCTAGGAGACTTAAGTCTTATCCACATGGAAACCAACATTGGTCACTTTCTGTAAATGATGAAATGTGTGTCCAAACAATATAGGATGCAAGGCCACTGAAAACTGGCAACGGTAATAAAATAAAAATAAAACCATAACATGACTTTATTCTGGTAAAATTAAGACTTATTCTCAGAATATTCTGTTTTTCTTGTATTCTTTCGACTTTGTTCTTGTAATGTTAAGATCTTGCAATCTTGTTTTTATTTTTTCTTAGATGGCCCTAATCCTAAGAAAAATTAGGATTTTTTTTAGGATTAAGAAAATCCTAAGAAAAATATGATTCTGACTCTGAACAGCAATTTGGTCCTGAGATGAAAATATAAAGTTATGCTTATAAGTTTGCATAACATGACAGAAGCTTATTATTGGTTGAGTGAAAAGTTTTTTGAGCTGAACTCACAGCTGTCTGTTGAGTGTCAGCCGAACTCTGTGATCTGCAGGAGTGACGTCTGATGAGACAGCAGGTTTACCAGGTTGAGGGTGAAACTGCACCTGGAAGTAAGTACATCACACACACACACACACACACACACACACACACACACACACACACACACACACACACACACACACACACACACACACACACACACACACACACACACACACACACACACAAAGTTGTGTATTAAAGACACAGTATTGATGAAGGTTCAAAATGAAAAGAGCTTGCTGGTTTAGAGTTAAGATGTTAATCATAAAAAGTTGAAAAGCTATGAGGAAAACTCTTGTACCTTGAGTCCCGTTAGTGTGGATAATCCTGGAGACGTGTCCATAGGTTCAGCAGGCAGTGACTTTTTGGATAGTTGAACTTCATTTAACTGCTTATTAAGCCAGTTTATAACTGCAAAAGCAGGAAGAAGAAGTGGCATTGAAAAGAATTCATCATATCATTGTTTAGCGTTGAGCAGAGTGTAGGCCTTTGACTGGAAGCTATGCTTCACTGAAAAGGTCAGTGTTCAACTGTGGCTCTTGCTTCAGGTAAAACATTTCTTTTTCAATAATCTGTACAAACACTAATGTTATACAGAAGACATATAACTGAGCAGAGGACATGAGTGGCAAACTGCAGGGGAAGGAAGCCCAGAGTTGGGAATGTTAGGAGACAGAGGCTGGGAGGCTCAGCATGTAGCCTCATCCCAACAACACCTCTACATGTTCCTGCTAATGTTTCCCCTCCAGATAACTGGATGGAGTAGCAAAAGCTGCCAGTCCTCCAGGGGCAAAATAAAGCTGCATCCAGATGCAGCACTAAGCTGGAGCTCACATCCTTCTGTCCCTGTGGCAAAGCAGAGCGCCAGCTCCTGGATCTGTGGCACCTCAAGGAGCAGAAACTCTATAGGGTCGCACGTAGTAGTGGAGACTACTGCTAACCATCTGTCAGTGCAGCACTTGGTTACCATGGAGAATCCCCTGCGGATTAAGCACCAGGAGAGGACAGGTGCTATTTGAACTCCTCACATCTGCTGAGCATAATTTCCAACATCTGAAGAAAATTATTACTTTATTTAGGGCTGGACAATAAATCAATAATGTCGGTAGAGGAAACGTTTACCAAAACCGCCAGCCTGTGTATAATATCAATACATGAATTTGAGATGCATTCCTGGGTTCCTAAGATAAACTATAATTCATTTTGTTAAATAAGGGATAAAAGACCCTGCAGCGGGTTCCTTACCATTTTCATTTGTTTTTAAAACTTCTTTGCTTTTGTTTAGCTTTTGTACTGTCATTTCCAACTGCTCCTTCAGTTCTTTGACCTGTAATATACAAATACAATATTTTTCACATTGATCGTTTACAAAACAAGATTTTTAAAATATTCTCTAAATAAGCCAGGCTTCTAAAAGTGTTGTGTTAGTCATCATGTGGCAACCATTTTATCATCCTCTATTGTGTCTATATAGTTTAGCTAGGCCAGTATTTAAGTGCACTAATGTTCATCTCAGGAGGTCAGCTTGTCTTATGTTTGAGAGTTTTATCAGTTATGATTCTGAGTTTAGTGGACTGAGTTGATCTCTTTTAATGGCATGCCAGTTTAAGTGTTTGTTTTGTCAATAATTTTCAGATTTTTGGGGTAAATAAAAACCCACTTTTTGAATTTACACAACTTTTTTTGAATGGGTACAACTCAACAAGATTTTCCCTATTTTAATTTATCTTTAGTCATGAACTGCAAGTGTGAGTTTGGAAGGCCTCCTTGGCACCACCATAACAATTTGCTCTTACCAAAACATTATCATAAATGACCCACATTGATGGTAGCTAGCTACTGGACAGTAGCCACAGTTGCCCCAGGGCAGTCTGACAGCTCCTGTCTACTCACTGTTCAATATATAGGTGCCAAAAATGATCTCAAAATAGTCATTTTGCGACATTTTTGATTCTTTAAAGTTATTTTTGTTTCCATACAATGAGAAGGAGACAATAATAATTGCTATGCCCCAAATTAAAGACTTATAAAAACGTACATGGTGAAAATAAGCTTGAGGAAAATAAAATTAACAACCACATGAAAGCTCTGTAAAAACACAACATATCAGACATACCTCCTCTTCCTTACTGAGGAGCTGCCTCTGAGCACTCTGCAGATCCTTGTCAACACTTTCAAGTTTAGCTTGCGTCTCTCGAAGAACCTTTTCCTGTGACACAGTCACAGTATTTTTGACCTTTACTTTTCCAACAAGACCTCGAACCTCTCCTTGCAGTTTCTGGATTATCCCATTAGCCTAAAACAATACAAAATTTACATTGGACACTGGAACAAATAACAATCAGTCTAAAGCCTGGTAAAAAAAAACAACAACAAAAAAAAACAGCTCCTTATTCTATGCTTTGCTTTGTCCGGAGGGTCTAAACCCTCAGCTATTGAGAAATGATTGCTTGACAAAGGTATGGACCCTGACATTTTCAATGTTATCCAGTTGCTAACATTTGCCCCCGACATATTTAATGTATGATATCCAGTTCTAAGGCTGTTGTAAACTAATATTTTTGTAATCGAGTATTCTATTAATTATTATTAAGATTAATAGTCATTTTAAGGGTGCTTATTGGTCCCCCAAAAACGACAAAAAACACAGACTTTATTATCAGTCAATAAAATCCTCTGAGGCCAAAGTTGAAAATGGGATGTTATGCTAATAACACTTAGCTTTCATCAATAGCTAAGTACGAGTGTACTACGAGTGTAGGCGGAAATGAGAGCGCTGTGCTATGTAAATAATGATCCAGCCAGAACATGGTGCGCTAAATAATAAAACATCATTTAATGAAGCTTCGAGGCAGATGAATTTTTCTCGAGGAATTTTAATAATCAAGTTACTCAAATCATTTGAGGAATCGTTACAGCCCTAGCAAGTTCAATGTCATAAAATTTACCGGAAATTGCCTGCATCATGACATGATGTAAAGCTCAAAAAGTTGATTTTACATAATACTGCACTTTTAATAAGAAAATGAATAACAATCAACTTAACATATTGGAGTCAGTCTTCCACTTGGTGTTAGACTGTACATGCACTCATACAAGGATGATAACCCTATTTATCCATTTGATAACAGAGAATTAGTATATTAAAATAAATCTTTCGATATCAACATTAGTTTTTCCCACCAGAAATACCCCCCCCCCAAAAAAAAAAGACCTAAGAGGAAACAAAAAACCTTGTCTGTGTTCTAGTAACCCATGCTATCACTGATAATTTGATACGTCTTAGATGACACATTTTGTTCAAGGGGTAACATGACAGTAGTGAGCTTTTACAAACCTTTAGCAGCTCTTCTGACAGCGATTTCACTGTTGCTTCAAGTTTTCTCAACTGAACTTCCTTATTTTCTGCACTTTCCTCCACTGATTCCTACAACATAGATTAAAAAGTTAAAATATATAAATTCTGATAATATAAAATGCGAGTAAACACATGAGAAAGTGATGAATTTCATCTTTATTCAGTGGTTGACATAGGAAATCAATGCATCAGAGCTCTGATAAGGACACCCTATAGAGTTTAATAACTGGATGATATGATATATTCTCTTAGTTCTCTTCAGAAAAGGCCAGGGTTCATAGAGAAACACTGTTTGTTTAACAATTCAATAAAGAAATACAACATGAAGACCAGACCAGGGCAAAAGCAAATCTACACATTTCAGTTCTTGAATATAAATGGAAATCTATTATGCAAGTGAAAAAATGAAAACAACACTAAAATAAAAGGTGCTTAGAGAACCAAAATATTTCTTATGACCAGTTGACCTACAGACATGACTGTGGAAGCAATAGGGAAGAACTAGCTCCAACCTTCTGCTGCTGAGTGGCCTCCAACACTTCCTTGGTGCGGTACATCACCATCTCCTTATCTTTGACCTCCTGCTCCAGAACAGCCACTCTGACCTGCAGCTGGCTCACTACATGCTCCTTTTCATGGACCTCTGTGTCAAGAGTGCTGTTCTCCCTCCTGAGAATCAGGACCTGTTGCTTTAAACGCTGGCATTCCTGCACACATAAACAAAAAACAGCTTTACAAAACATCACTTCAACCAATGTATGAGTCAATGAATGTCATGGAGAGTTTTCTACTTTCAAAGAGGAGCGCGTTCTTTACTTATGAAAGTTACAAAATATTCTCAGATTTGACTTCATACAAAAATTCAAATATAAATGTTAATTTTGTGATAGAAAAACAGTTTCACTCCTCACTCCTTCACCAATCAATCAGATTATCCACAGCAGCTGTTTTTGATTGTTAATCACAGCAGGAGGCTGACCTGATGAGGAGGAGCATCTAAGCAAAAATAAATAATACATCTACCATTAGCATAACCTTGGATCAATAACATTAATAATTTAGCAAATGTTAAATTAATATAATTCTGAACAGGCTCTGACTGCTTATTCCCCTTCAGCAGTAATAAGAGATGACCCCTAAGACAAGGTTGACTCTGCGTGGTCCGGTGGGTTGTACTGACACAGTTTGCGCTTTTAAAAGTTTTTTTCTGTGATTTCAGAAACTGATGGACTGACAGAAACAACAAACTCCACATTCCCATCACACACACACTGTTGCCCCGCTGTCCAGCCATGACGTTTGCTGCGCTCCTCCTGAGTAATGTCGTGCTACGACCACAAGAAGGCTAAAAAACGCTGATATCATTGCCTTGCAACGGTCTTTCTTTGGCCTCTCTGTCTACTAGCGGAAGCTTGTGTTTACCTGCATACAAACGCACCTGATTTAACGCGTATGAGCATCGGCGACACAGAGTGTGACCTGGAATTACTTAAAAAGGCTAATAAAATCAGCAAAATTAACTGTGAACACTATATGTCGCGATCTTCTTGTGAGGGCAGGTGGAGTTTGCCACCTGCTCACACAAGGGGTATCATCAGAAAACATTGCAAAGGATCTATACTGAAAATCTATACTGAAAATACTATACTGAAATACTATACAAGAAACATCCAGTTATAAAACATTGCACTCACACAGCAGAAAGCTACTTTAAGACAACAGCCAGACAATGCAACCCATGACTGGGTTTAAACATGTGAAGTGTAAAAGCAGCAGGCCACAGCTCCATCACCTACCTCTTCTGACCCGGAAAGTTTGATTTTTAGGTCTCGGATGATGGACTCATTCTTGTACCTCCTCTCAGTCTGCTCCCTGCAGGAAGTCTCCAACTCAGTCACTCTGCTTTGGAGCTGCTGTGAGCTCTTCCTATGAGCAGCCTCCAGCTCCTGACGCAGTTGCTCTGTCTCATGTTGAAATCTGCTCTGCAACTAAATAACAGAACAAAGACAAACATCATTCGATTTTATCTCAAACTGTAGCAGAACAGGCAAAGCAATAAAGGGCTTGACTCTTTCAGCTTCAAATGTTAACATTTTTTTAATAAAACCTCAAAGTGCCTGAAAACGCTCAAAAATGCCTAAAAAGGCTGCAGAAACTCCAACTGTTTCTCCAGTTTGAGTTTCTCTTCAGTGGCTCCCTTTTATATCAAGAAAAGGGCACCTTCTTCAGTGAGATTGAATATTCTTAGAGTGTGAATGGTCAATGTTCTAAGTTTACAGGGGCCTTGTGACTCCTGAAGTATGAGCCCAAACACCTGAAAGTCTTCCTCTTCATCCTTCCATTCTTTAACCAGTCCCAGTTGTGAGACAGACCAGGTGGGAGCAAGACTCATTTTTTCTCTCTGGTGCAACAGATTACTCTGCAGGGATACAACACCTGGCCCAACAAGGCCAGTCTCTGAGAATGTTAAGTGTTTTAGGAGGACATCTGCAGACCTTACTAATCTGTTAGTAAGGTCAACACAGGATTTGGCTAAAGATGTTGGAATGTCGTTGAGTAGGGAAGACATCAATATAAAATTGAAAACCAAACCTCTTTCTAGGATGTTTGCGGAAAGGGCAGTTAGAAGTGAGTCCCTGGATAGATGAATGATGACAGCAATATGGATATTATGTCTTCTTAAATTGTCTTGTATCATTCAGAGGGTAACCTGTCGCTTCCAGGTGATTTTTTAGCTTTAAGTAACTTGACATCTCTTTATATGTTATCGGGGCTGTCAGTCTCCTATTTTGTTCAAATCCAACTGTAGAGTTAAGAAAATTAAGAAATGTTTTTTTTCAGTATCTTTTGAGGAAGGTTTTGGTACTTTCAAGAGGTATCTTTTACAACTTCTTGATTAAACTCAAAATGATTTGCAGAGGGGTTACTAATCTGGTATTTGCTGCTTGCTGCTTTTGGAGTTGCCTTGCCAGCAATCTGTTTGCTTTAGCTCCCTGATCATAACAGTCTTGTTTTAAATATCAGAATTTTTTTCTGGAGCTCCCCTTTCAGAAGGTTGTTTATTTCTTTTTAAATATTTTTAATTTTTAACCCATAATATTCAAACAACCCATGAATATCATGGGTTGTTTAAAGGCTAATAAAATCAGCAAAATTAACTGTGAACACTATATGTCGCGATCTTCTTGTGAGGGCAGGTGGAGTTTGTCACCTGCCTTCATATCATGGGTTGTTTGACATCCTATCTCGAGAATTTAAAATTTTCCCACCAAATTGAGATATAACAATCTTTTTCTCTTATAGTGTTTTGAGGCTATAGCTATCTTTAATCTTTATTAAGGACAGTGCACATTAATGGACAGTCAACACTACTGTATAGACTGTAAATGAGCCAGATTATAGCATAATTGCTAATTTCCATCTGTAGTCCTAGACAAGGAGACCCAAACAATAAAAAGACATTCTAAACATACAATCAAGAATTAACAGACATTTAACAAATATTCACAAGAAACACAGTAAAAAGTTAGTTAAAATGATGACATGTCTGGGAAGTTTTAATAAACAGTTTTAGGTGTTTTTTAAAAACACTATCAGTTTCCCTCTGATCACTGCTTTACATGCATCCCATAAGACTATTGGACTCATTCCTTCATTGCCATTTTTTTTGCATATTGTTTAATTTCTTTTTTATTATTATTTGTTCTTTTATTTATTTCTTGTTCAGAATCGCAATGTTTAATTTCCAAACTGTGTCTTTCCTCCTACTATTTAAGTTTAATTTTACCTGGATAGAAAAGTAATCTGAGGATTTTACACTTAATTACTTTACACTTGTTGATAATCACATTATCAATTCTTGAATGCACGTTATGTGTCATTGAATAATGTTGTGAATCATTGGAGAATGTGTTTTGCTGAGACATGGCTGGATGGTATTTATGTCTCCAATGTCTCTCTGCCAGGCTTCCTAACTATATTGCCACTCACTTTAAAAGGAGTGGTAATAGAACAGGAGGCAGATAAGCAGTGCACGTAAACAACTGATGTTGGTCCAGGACCTGTTGCAATGAAAATAAATATTTGCTGCCCAGATAATAAACTGTCAGCTTTAAGTTTTTCTCCCTATATTTACCAAAGCCACCATTGTTATTTTGGCAGCTGTTACAGAAGCCTTGTGCCTGCCTACCTCCAGCTGTTGTGGCTTTCCAGAGCTCAGCTTACCAGTCCTTTGCTGATCTTAGGTGTTGAATTTTAAATTCTTCACTTGAGAATAAGAAACTGAGTCCTACCTCTAAAATTTTCTCTCTCTCTAACTGCAGCTCCTCAGAATGACGGGTAGAAAGCGAGCTGGTCTTATTCGTCCACTCTGACCGCAGTTTCTCCAGCTCTTTAGTCTTTTCAGACAGAGTCTAGAAGAGAACACACATCCATTGGTAAATATTTTTGGCTCTACTTTTAAAGGGATAAAAGGCTAAAAAGCAATAATTTGACACATTCTACACATAACAGTTTCAGTGTACTTTATAGTGTAACTCCAAAAATTAAACTATCATAAAACACCTGTTGTCACTCATTTCAGAAAGTAAAACTTATATAATGTAGATTCATTACACATGAAGAGAACTAATCTCATGCCTTGTTTCTTGTAATTTTGATGATTAGGGCTTTCAAAATTCAGTTATGCAATTAGAATATTGCATGAGATCAATACAGTCAAGACTTTTTTTAATCCATGAATTCCATGTTATGCATGAGTGTACTTGACCACAATGCTGGAGACACAGTGAAAATAATAATGTAAATCAATATTAAGAATGGTCAAAACCGACAAAGATATGTGTATTATTTTGTTGGTGGCAGGCTAGAGGACATGCTCAGAGCTGTGAGAAAACTTTGCATAGGATCTATTCTGAAAATCTATGTACAGCCAAAAGCTGAAAATGGCACATCCAAAGAAACATCCAGTTATAAAACATTGCACTCGCACAGCAGAAAGCTATTTCAAGACAACAGCCAGACAATGCAACCCATGACTGGGTTTTTAAACATGTGAAGAGTAAAAGCAGCAGGCCACAGCTCCATCACCTACCTCTTCTGACCCGGAACAGTCACCTTGGAGTTCTATCTATCAATACTTAATGCTTATTTAAAAACTCAACTGGCGTGCCAAAAGAGAGATGGTGCATATTTCTCAAGATACTGAAACCACAAACAGGACAGTTGACTTTCTCTGTGTCCTTTTTGTTTACGCTAACCCTAACCTTAACCCCTAACCCCACCAAGAAGATCTTTTAAATCTCCTAATTAAAGTGATCTTGTTGGATCAGACAGACCACAATGACCATAGGACGGGACCGGGTCAAGTGAGACTATTTTAGACCCAATATAAACTCTAAATTACACAAAGACTTATCAACAAGCATCTAAATCAAAACAAGCACTGACTAAGACTGATCTTCAGTTGAAGTAGTAACTTTACAGATTTCCCATGGTAAATATGATGAAGATTCTAGATTGTGTCAGTAAAATGTATGTATACACAGATTTTTATGTTTGTAAGGTCAAACTCATTCACTCACCTGCTGAGTATAACTCAGCTGCCTAGACAGATCATCTTCAGTCTCCTTGAGCTTCCTGTCTAAAGCCTGCTTTTCTGCCTGAAATATTGAGAAAACAAGACTCATCAGTACTATTGTATCACATTAATGTCTTCTCTGCGAAGTGTTCATTCATTTCCAAGTGACAAGTTCTATATTAGGGTTAAACATTCTCATAAGATGGTGTGGATTGGCATATTTAGATGGAATAAAAATCAATATCAGCCCAAGATATGACCAAAGCAGTGTATATCTTACTCTTTTGGACATAAATTCATTTTTTCGGTATTTAGAACAAAGACTTTCTCTGTAACCAGAGGTAAGCAAAGACAAAATAGATCACAAAATATTTGTAACAAATCATTTTTTTCAAAGTCAAAATCTTTCCCCATATCCTTCATAGGTCTATAGCTCTTGAGGAAAAAATGATAATCCACTACACACTGTGTTCCAAATTATTATGCCAGTGATATTTTCTCAGATTTTCATAAATGGTCAATGCAAATGATGGTCAGTATAATTTTGAAGTTATGAACTATTACAGTATAAATCAAATTAAATGGGGAAAAAGCTCCCCATGAGAACAGTATTCTTTCAAAAATAAAAAACTCAAAATGCACTGTTCCAAATGATGATGCACAGCAGATTTTCTAAACAATTTATATTCTGAAAATTGTGGTCATTAAGTGGTCACATGTACTAAAATAAAAAGCTATTTCAATCAAAAACATCTTAACAGACCAAGTTACATGTTAACATAGGACCCCTTCTTTGATATCACCTGCATAAGTCTTACATCCATTGAACTTGTGAGCTTGTGGTAAGTTTCTGGATGAATTTCTTTGCAGGATGTCAGAAAACCTTCCCAGAGCTGCTGTTTTGATATGAACTGCATTCCACCCTCAGATCTTCTGCTTGAAGATACTCCAAAGGTTCTCAATAGGGTCGAGGTCAGAGGAGGATGGTGACCACACCATGAGTTTCTCCCCTTTTATGTCCATAGCAGCCAATGACACAGTGGTATTTCTTGCAGCATGAGATGGTGCATTGTCATGCATGAAGATGATTTTGCTACCAGAACATAACGTTCTGGTTTGGCCCATCTGTCTGTAGTTGTAGGAGACCTTAATGTTCCTTAACAGCAGAGTTTAATGATTATCTGGAAGTCCTCTCAGTTCTGTTTTGATGTCACTTTTTAAAGTCACCCCACAGAATGTTGCTTTGCACACTAAGTTCAACACATTAATAGCCTTTATGTGCTCTAGTTTAAAACAATGCTAGACTCAGATGCCTGACAGTTTTCAGATGCCTGACAGATTTCAGATGCCTAACAGTTTTCAGTACCAAATAGTTTAAAAGAGCTAACCTGTATGGAAATGTTTAAATTGATCAGCTGTTGTAATGTACATGTGGTTCTATGTATTCATTTTATGTGCCTTAAACAGGCCCCACAAACCTCTGTAAACTAAGATGGCACACTGAATTTCTGAATGCAATTTCAGAGAAGAATCTGGCATCATCACACCATCTACAGTGCTGTCAGTTTTCACATCTTGTTTCCATCAGTAACAGCAGAAATGTAAAGTTGACAACATGACCCAGCCCGGATCCCACTGCAGAGTTCTGTGACACAGAAAAGTGAAACAATAGGGTGTGAGCTAACCTTCAAAGACGCCAAACAGGCTGCCAAATATTCTTTCACTTCTTTGTTTGAGCCTTGAATAAGCCGCAGGGATAAGTGGTTCAGGTGTTTGAAAGGATTTGTCTCTACTACGCTGAAGGTGGCACAGCCCTCGACCATTGTAGACTGGCATGTCAAATGAAGGAGAAATCTGTGAACATACATCAGAAAATAATGGATAAGTAATAGTGATGATTGATATTGAAAATATCATCAAAGGTGATAAAATTTTGCGGCCACATTTAGAAAGAGTAAAAAAGTAAATAATGTGGAATTCCATTGAAACCAAGCCAAAGTCGGCTTGGTTTCAATGGAAACCAAGCCTTAACCACAAAAATCAACAAAATCGCAAAACAAGCTTCAGACAACATTCTAGGTTCACCGTCTATGTCGAATCAAGACAGACACGCACATATACATTTAAACACACTTTTTTTTTACACAACATTCAGAGTCATTATGAAATTCGAAGCTCTATTAGAAGAAATAAAGCTTTGAAATATTTCAAATAAATATGAATCAACATAATATACAGGTTTCCTTTCTTAAATGAGTGACAAAAATATTTATTATTTTTACAATTACATTATATTTGTATTATTTGATTGTATTTTATGGTGAAAAGCATTTGCTCATACCTGGGATTGTCCAAGTCTTGCTCCAAGTTACACAGGTTAAGCAGGTCAATAAACTTCTGAGGAAATGATGCAAAGTCTATCAACAGGCCCTGCTGCACTTTCAAACTACTCAAACACACAAAAAGCAAAAAAAAAATTAAATAATAATAATAAATCTGATTTCAATTTTAAATACTATCTGATATTCTTTAGCAAACACAAACCTTTGGAAGTCTTCTTCTGATATAGGAAGGGTGAAAAGAAAATATGGGTCTGCATCATCAGTTAACTTTACTAGAAGATCCTAATATTTGACAAAAGAGAAATAGATTAATTAATACAACAATTAAACAGATGAAGTGATGTTTAAATGTTGCTTAGGCATACTGTCCATCTTTGTGTGCTGCACTTCCACAATACATTATTGGAACAGTTCATGAAAAGTTCCACTCACCCTTCTGTGAACTGGAGTAGTTGACAGCTCAATAGTGACACGGACATTTGCTTTCCTGTAAAATTAAACCAAAGTACGCAGTTATCGTTAACCTGGCTTTGCTTGGCTCTAAAGCCAAGTTAAAGAAAAGTAAACTAATTTGATTAAAGTTGTAGATGCATCAAATTGCAGTCATCATCACTATATTATTTCCAGCAATATTTAAGTGATGTACACCAAACCTTCAGCATCCAATAGCATAATTGACCCCCTGATTGTATTTTCAATGTCCATCATATGTGAGACAGAAGGCTCAAATCATGGCAATAGTTGCACTATTGTGGCACTTCCGGTGATAGCTACTGTAAAGTGCTATGGGCTGCCGCGACCTCATAGGCCCAGTCCCAAAGCCCCTCTGTGAAATGTGGGTTCAGTCAAGTGTACATAAGGGTTTTAGTGAGCAGGTGCATGCAAAAATGTGAGATTTGGGACAGTACGCCTCTGTGTCGTAACTTCGACATCCAAAATGGCGGGGCTGGTTACTGTTTAGGCATTTGTGTTGTTAAAAATACAACTACAAAACAAATTTTATATGTACAGTAAAGATATTTTTGCTTTCCTAAGTCATTGTTGGAGATATGTGTTTGACTTGCTGAATACAAAAACTTCTATGTAATCACACATGTTCAATAGAGTGAAACAAAAATTATTTCAATACTTTTGAAAACTGATTTTATTCTGTTTTACTACAGAAAGCTTGCTCAGTGAACTTTCCAAGATGGCAAAAAAATATGCATTAAAATGTACTAATATTCAATTTAACAGTCTGTGATTTGACTAGAGACATGAGGTTTTTTTAATCATATTTATGCAGCTAAAAGTTAGTTTTGTTTAAAGTGGAGCTAATGTGCTAAAAAGATCACGTTAAGGACAAACATACGACATGTATAAAATAATAAAAAATGCCTGGTGCTACATTTGAAAAATAAAAAGACTAATGGAACTAAAATGTCTGCAATGGACTGGCAACCTGTCCAGGGTGTACTCCGCTTCTTGCCCGAAATGTCTTCCAGGCAATAGGAACCAGCAACCCTCTCAAGGAAAGGGATGAACAGTTAAATTATGATGTATTTACATTTAAATATTATGATATATTTAATCCTCTGGCTTTATTCACAAATACTGCTTTTTAAAAATCACCTTCATTTTTAAAGTGATATCTTATTTAAGAGAGTGCTTAAACATTGCAATATAACAAAAGCCCAATCTCTATTCCAAAATGTTAATATCTTAATTTAAAATTTGACTTGCATTGGTGACATTACGTTTTACTTTCCTCACAGTTGGATTGTGACTATTCTTTTTTATTTCTGTTCAGTTTATCATATCAAGTTTTTTATTACTAATGTGTGCCTTGTCATTTTGTTTGACTTTTCTATAAATACTGGACAAAACAACAAAACATTGCCATAAATCCACCTTTTAACTCAAAAAGTCACGTGGAACAATGGTAATGCACGTCTCCGAAGTCCATCAAATTGAGGGCTTTGCATAAGGAAGGAAATAGAACCCAAAATAGGTGGGGCGAAGAGCGGATGTGGACAATGTGGCACACACTACACACTCAAACTCTTCAACATGATCTTGCATGTGAAATACACAAGGCGGAGGCTGAGAGTGCGAGTATTTGGATAGGGCCATACTGGCATCTGTCAAGGGCTGCTGCGGCTCTTCCGGTGACAGCTGCCTTAGGTGCCACGGTACTACTGGCACCTGGCTACTGGCACGGCAGGCCACTGGCTGCCTGTAGCTTAATAACGGTAACTTTATTAATTATTTTTACAGCAGCTTCTGTCAGATTGAATATAAATTAACTTATTAAAAAAAAATAAAAAAAAAACACCGGTGGATCTGGCAAAGGGACATGGGGAAGATGTTCTTTTGCGTCTCCTCTTACGTAATTGTGTTCCATCACAATAAGCACATACGCCCTGGTCTATTTTGGATACAGTCACAAATGTCATTTTAAAATTTCTAATATATACACATTTAAAAAGCTGTAATATTTACGGTCATAGAAAGGTCATGCAGTTCATCGACCATGACACTTTAATACAGACATTGTGGTGTAAGGCTGGGCTGGATGAAGACAAGGTGTTCAGCTAAGAAGAATATATGGAGGTCTAAGTTTCTTGTCGTCATAGAAATCATGCTTACAATATTTGCAAGTTTTGTCAGCAACAATTTATCTTGAGTTTGTGCTGTGCCCTGATAACATGTCTGCTCTAACAGTGGGCCCTGGTAGCACTGGGAGAGGGAGTGAACATTAACATGGTGGATTTCTGACAGTGAGAATTAGAAAAGCTTTTATGATTCTCTTCTTAAAGACAAATATTAGAGGCAATTATGTTGACTAGAAAGCGCCAATTTTTTATTTATTTGTTTATTTAAAAAGGTTAGATCAGTATTGTGTTGTTTTTGCAGTATGACTACCAGATTTCTTGATTTAGTTAGGTATTAAATTGTACTGGTATTGTGTGTTAAGCTGAGTCTTAACATGAACTGTGGAGAAAATGAACAGAAAACTGAGTTCATCAGACTGCGACAGGCATTGTATCAGAAGAGCAGCAATAAAGATGCTTGATGGAGGAAAGCATGAGAACGTAACATGTCCTGTGAATAATAACATTTCTGTAGATCATCCTATTTCACACTTCTGAAGGGTTGCTGTCTCTTCAAAACAAGCTGACCTGGAAGAATGCTAGACATAGCACAGGAGCCGCAGTTTGCAGGCTTCTACGAATCTCAGCCTATTCTAGAGAATATATAACCAGTGTGGAATAATCCAATTTAACTGCCTGTAGGTATATTACGGATCAGATATACACCGGTTCCAAATGAGCTCAGCGGAGTTAGCTTACCTTTCCTCGCAGTCCTTATGCTTCACATGAACCTGTAAGACTTTGTTGAACAGTTCCTCCATGATGATGATGTTCAAACGAGAAATCTACTGAAGAGGCCGAGTACAAAAGACTGCTTGTTGCCAAGAGCTTTGCCGCCTTCAGCCGCCAACTCTTCTTCCCAGTCCTTGTTTTCTTGAGGGATGCCGATGTTGACTTACCGTGTATACCGCCACCTCCCGTACCGGAGTGAGTAGGACAGAGATTGAAAAATTTATTCTAGAATACGAGCCCGTTCTGACACGAAATGTCATTTCCTTCCCCACATTCTGAAGCTAGGACTTCATTTTCTAAATTACAAAATTTGTCTTTTGTTGTAACCTAATATTTTGAATAATACATAATAAGATGCCCAACATGCTCACAATCACAAAGTAATGTGACAGGGCGGTTTTCTGGACTGTCATAAACTTTATTTAACTTTATATGTTTCAATCTTAATCTGGATAGCACTAACTGCTTTCCACCCCCACTAGCACAAATGGAAATATATTTATGTATACTCCGATAACAAATTTAGAAGTGATTTCACAAAAATTTGATCGAATACCCTTTCTAGCACATCAAAGCAAATGTACCTCTTCTCTTCAGCTGAGTGTCTCCTATTAATAACAGTACTGTGTTATGTGAAATTATTTTATTGGCCAATAGACAGACTCAATATATAGTTTACTTTGTGATTTTTTACATTTCTTTGGATGATTTTGGGATGATGGTCCTACCAAAAACATCTATAATCAATTGCTGATTATATTAAGGTCTGCATTTGTACCCAAATTATATCGTGCTGCAATTTTCATTAAATTACTCATATATTTTTAACTCTGTTTAATGTTTTTCTTCATGTATTACTCAAGATTTATGAAGTTTATGGTGAACGTAATAAGCTATTTGACACAGAAGGGAAAACTGAAAAAAAAATAAAAGTATAACTCAGCCCCAGTCTGAGGGAAACTGACACTCATCTACAGTTTATTCCATTTCCTAATAGCTGGACCAACAGTTGTTGCTTCCTCATGAAGCTGCCTGTCTGTTGTTCTGTAACCATACAATTAAAATTACAGAACTCCCCATTCTAAGAATGAAAATGTAATATATGTTAAGCAGTGTGTCATGCTTAAATATAATAATTAACAGTATTGAGTCACTCACACTAATGACATTTTCTGGGATTTAATATGTCACCTTTTTAGAGATTGTTTGACATGTTTTTCTACATGCCCTCATGGAAAAAATAGTATATTTAAGTATATTTTAAATCTACTGTATTTTTCTGAAGTACATTTTTAGTATGGTACTCTCTATGAATGAATGCTACACGGTTAGATCCATGGTTTGTGTCACAAATAAACCATTTCTAGGGGCCCCTGAATGGCCCCATCAGAAGCTACTGAGTTTTCTTTGCCTTGATAGCAGTCTTATAATTCTAGATCTCAGAGGTGCTAACATCAAAAAGTTCTATGGATGTTCTATAAATCAGTCTGCAGCCAAGGGGTTAAATAAATATTATTAGGGCTTAATTAGTAAAATGGCAGCAAATTTGCTTATTTCATCACTTCATAATCAGCGACCTTCTTTGCTCTGGTCTGTTTAACAGCTACAGTCTCAGATCAACTCAGCCTTCCAGGACTGTCAGCAGCAGAAACAGCAACTTTATACCGTTGGGGAAAATATATTACATTTGCTTTGCATTTCCTTGCATGATGACAATTCTGGATTAATACGGGTTGTTGCTATGTTGTTGTATGATGTTTTAATATCTTGTTCAATGAGCCCTTTTTTAACTTTGAGCCCCCGCCCCTCTAAAAGTCTCTGCATGGCCCTGCCACGGATGCTTTGATTCATTTAATTGTGGCATGTTTGGCTTTATGCTGCGGTTCTAATTATTGCTCCAGTATTTTCTCTTATGTTTATTGTGTGAACTCTAAAAGCACTAGGCCAAATCTTCCTTTAACACTTGAGGTTCTGCAGTAACTTCCATTTACAGTCGTTCACCCCCAGCCCAGATCCCGTCAGCAGCGGGATCTGGGCTGGGGGTGCACTAGGGGCATCTGGAAGTGAATTTAAAGAGAAGCAGAGCAAACAGTCACCAGGTGGTACCAGGTGGTACCAGGTGACCAGGGCTTTGAGGACCTCTGTGTTTAGGGGCGAGGCAGGGTTTTCCCGCTACTGCGAGGACAATTATAAAAATATAAATAGAAACAGTTTTTCTAACGTCAACATCAGACCTAAGTTTTTATTCAAAAAACCAGTGTATGAAAAAGATTTTTTCCCATGGTTTGATCGTAAGAGGCGCAGATCTGCCCCCTCCTCCTCACCATGGACCCGGAGTCTGAACAACATGGAGACAGAAACTGAGTCATTATTAGACTGAGGGCCCCAGACTAGTTTATTTTGATAATTATATTTAGCTAAATATTATTGCTTTGTGGCACAAGATTGTGATGCACACATTGAATATAATTATTATTATTATTATTTTTATCATAAAGGGCACTAGGGGCATCAAAGGTAAAGTGGGAAGGGGATCAAGCCCCCTCTGCACGTGCCTGTTATCAAGTGGGTATACTGCTTAAGATTGCAACTGTTTTTAATACCTGGAGAAAACAGTAGAGCTGGGGGACGGTATTGCTCGAAAATAAATTAATAAGGAATCCAATTGGTAGACCTCTATGGAAACTGTAACCTGATATCCCATAATGTAGAAATAAAGGCAGTGGTTTAGTTTTTCTTCTTTCGTTCTTTTTCGACTAAACTACTTCCAAATCTGTCCCAGAGCAACCCCATGGGGTGTCACTGCATCAGAGCTGCTCTTTACAAACAAATAAATCTACTGAACAAAGAATTAAACACAAGGAAAACTTGAGCGCCCACACACACACACACACACACACACACACATACTGATAAAAACCAGAGTACACACACCTACACACAGTTCTTGGTATCAGTATAGTTTGTTTATTAATGGTATATTTTGCATAGGAAAACATACTCAGTTCCAGTAACGAATTCACTAAAATTTGCTGATAGGAATGGTAAATATAGAAATATTAAAGACACATCATCAAATGTGTTGTTTCCCCCAAAGCAGATGAATAACAATGAAAGATGCACATGCACAGAAACCTTAAACCATAGACATTCAAACATGAACAGAAATTTTAACATACTGTCCAAAAATGTTTAGTCAATGTTAAAAAGACGGATATTTGATTCAACATGCAAACACAATATTAATAATAATAATGCTGTCAAAGGTGTTTTTAAAACTGCTCTGGTCTAAAGCAGTAGCCCTTTCCATAGTGAACATCCAGTTCAAGGCTGACCTCAGCAGTCCAGCTCTTCCTAATTCAAATATAAATGTGTAATATTGTTTTGACTTCTTGTTACACACACTGCAATGGGACAGTTAATGACAGTAACCCTGGGTTACATCAGGCTTGTTACATAACAAGGTTTCGATACAAAGTGTTTTTAGAAAACTAGAAGGAACAGCAACCAGCTCTGAGAAACCCACACATAAAAGTAAAAACTTTGACCCTTTGTTTTGTTTATTTCTTCTTCCTTCATGTATGAAAAGCTGTTGTGAAAGGGCATGGCTGAACAATCATGCAATTCCATGTGAAGTCTTTGCATGCCTACACTCTGAAAAAAGGATTTTTTAAAATATATTCATCGGGAGATAAGCAAAGCAGTCTGTTGTACATCAGAGCAATTCTGTTGGGAAAAATCCAAAATTGTGATCTTTCACAACAAAGTGTCTGATTCTTTACAAAGCGTCTACAGCAAGCAGAGTAAAGAGCAGAGCAGCTATGAGCCAGCAGACTAGGATTCTGATTCCAGGAAAACTTGCAGCCTTGACAGCTCAATCTGGACATCTGCTGCAGATCAGGGTACAAGTAGGATATACCTTAAATCAAATTAGAAACATGGGACTATATGAATCTGTGGCTGCAGGGTTTCTTAAGCATGGAACAAAATGGGCATTCATTTAAGAGTCTGAACTAAAGCAGAGGTCCAGAAAACAGCCACGTTGGGATGCAAGTTGCTGGAACAGAACAAGAATTCTCCCGACAGAGGTTTGACATTGTTGTCTGCAAACAGTAAATTCCCTACATGACCCCATCAAGGAAAGAAGTTTTGTTCATTTGCACATTTTCTCACATGAAGTGTAACACCTGACTTTTTCTCATCCTGAAAGAGTGAAATATTTCAGTCAATATATAAAAATTTGACACACTGTAAATGCATATTAATTTAACACTTTTGGATGAAAGTCTGAAGTCATCATTCTGTACCATTGCTTTCTTCTTACGCAATGCTTTCTTCATCAGTGCTTCACCTAAAATGGTCTGTGTCTAAATAGCTTTTTGGTAAATAAAATTTCTTCTCAGGATAAAGACAGCAGTGAGCCAGGTTTCCATGCAGCAGCGATCAGAGCTCACTGCAACTTACAAACTGGAAGTGATCAGCTTCAGCTGTCTGAGTCGCAAAGAAGGCAGGACTCACAGCTGCAGCAACAGCTTTTAAATAAAATGGTGATGACGTGACCCCCACATCCCCATTACACACACACACACACACACACGCACACACACCTACACACACACACACGTGGGTGTAGCTAACAGTCTTTGTCTGTCATCAGGATGTTCAGACTCATTCTGACTGCTGTTTATTGAGAAGTGTGTTTTCACCAGCTGTTTAGTGATGTGGGCCTCTGAGCACGTGTTTCGTGACCTGCTCAGGCTCAACAGAAGCTGAAAACCCTCAAGGTTCCTGCAGCACTGACTTTAAGATAGAAGCACATCCTCTTAATGAAATATTGAGTCTTTACTCTAAATATGACCCTTTTCATATTGTTCAGAAAAAGGCATTACATGGATTGGTAAAAGGAAACAGCCATGAATATTCATTACAAGAAGAAGCTGCCTTGATTTGTTACCTTCTTTCATCCTATGAAGTTTTTCCTTGGACATCATCCGGCTCAGTCTCTTTGGGTTGTTTTATGGCTTGTCACCTTCAGACCTGCACTGGGTTGCATACTGTCATGAACTGAGGTGGAAGACAGAAATGACTGTATCCATGCTGTAATGAATCTCATAGGCACTGCATGTTGAGATTATTTTTGGAAATTTTTTGATTTGCTGTTGACTTGATGTGTTTGCATGAAAATAATTATTTTTCTGTAGCAAAGGATTTATACTACAGTTCTTCAAACCTGTCTGATTATTTTGAATCACTAATAAAAATGAAAATAACATTTTGTGCCCTTTAGAATATTATGCCTTATTTTCAATCTGTTTAGTGTCAATATTGTTATTTTACTAACAATTCTAGCCTGAGATTTTGACCATGGATTAGCTAGACAATAGCCCAACAACTACAGTTTTCTATGACTGAAAAAGCTAAAAAAAAATTTGATCCCTGTCCAAAGCCTGAGTAAATGAACATTTCATACATTTCCATCAGCACATGTTTGAAATGTTCATGTTCCATCAAGTCAACAAACAGAACTAGGTGGATTTACAGCCACAATGGCTCTGACTTCACTCTCTTCGTGCCTTTATTCTGCTCTTCCAGAAGACTCTATGTTTAACACAGAACATGCACTGACATCCTTTTTCCTTTAACCACTGGAAGATCTCGTTGCCCCCACCTGTGACTTTTCTTTCCCTCCAGCAGTCTCTCATCCTGGACCTGAACTGCAGAACTTAATCTGTAGGATGACTCACAGAGCTTGTTGGTGTGTTGAGTTCTAGCACTAAACTGTCATGAATCAGATCAAACCTCAAGTTAAATCTCCTGGTAAAAAACTGTTTATCATTTACAATTTTAACATCATCTGTTAGCTAAGTCTTGGGAGGAGCAACATTTAATCAAACCTTACCTAATTGTGTCATATGAATGATTGATAATCTCTACTAATGTTGCTGTAGATGGTCAGAACCAAACTATGTCTCTAACCCACCTCTGCCTCCTTCTCATCTCTCATAAATGTATCCTCTACTTCTGTCACTTCCCACTGTGGGCTGAAACACACACACACACACACACACACACACACACACACACACACACACACACACACACACACACACACACACACATACCTCAACATACATGAACACAAGATACTTAAACATTCAATGGAAATTATTTTTACAACTTTTCCCAATTCTGTAAATGTTTCATACATTCTGATATGTTCAGAGCCAAGAAGCCACACAGAGAGGATAATAAAGTTATTTCAAAATAAACTTGAAAGAATAGTAGCTCAACATGCCCATAGATATTCTCAGTCATCTGGGTCATGTGTAGTATAACAAACTGAAATTGAAGGGAGCCAAGCTTTCACTCAGTTTTCTCTGAAGACATTTCAACACCTATCCTTGTCCAGGAGTTCACACAGCAGGCCAATGCAACCCAATAAATTTTTTTGCCAAATGCAATCTATATCTGACTTTTTCACAGCAGTCTGAACAGAGCAATTCCAATGTCTTTCACCAAAAAAATTTAAAAAAATCTGATCTGTACCACTTCCATAAGTGGGACTAAATTGTATTTGATAACTTTCAAAGTGAGCTATTGGCATAACATGACTGACAGCTCACTAAGGCTATTTCAAAGTGAATGGTCATGTCATTTTATGCAATTTTTACATCAACAAAAGATATGCATCATAATTCTGCACAAGAAGAAGCCAGACATGGTAAATTCAGATGTAAACAACAGTTGAAAATTGTAATCATGAAATGCTGAAAGCAGTCTGAGTCAGTAAAGCATCACCTCTCAATCCCACCACTCCTGGTCTGACTCCACATCCAAACAAACTTCTCTCTAGAAGCTCCAGTATGTGCTCCGCTACAGGCTTTAGTTGTTAGCTGGGCTTTCTTTTCATCAGCTTCCTTCATCTGGTGACGATCTGGTGACCTTGCTGCTGGCTCTCAGCAACTTTAAAATTCATCCATATGCAGCAGCGGCTGTTGTTACTGCCATAAACATTCTTCTTTTGCACATGGGAATTGCTTTGGGGCTTATACACTCAGAAGTCTGATTGCGTTTGCATTTAATTAGTAATAGTAACATCCACACAGAAAACCATTGGACATCCATACCTGCTGTCTGAATGTAGCCTTTGTCAATTCTGGAGGTTTGCAATTGAGCTTCATAGGAAAACCTGAGTGAAAGTCCGGTTATCTTTTGATTTCAGCCTGCTGAGGTAAGCAGCTCAATATCTAATGCTGTTAAATCAGGTGTGTCAAACTCATTTTCGTTTTGGGCCAAATCAAGACCATGAAGGCTCTTAAAGGGCCGGTTGTGCCAGAATGTGTTGATAAAACCTGTTCACAAACTGTTAATATGTCAATGAATTCTTAAAATTACATAATATTATTGAAGAGCTTTTCAGTCCCTTCAGGAATAAATGCGACTATTTACCCACTGTATAAATCATGGATTATAATCATACATCAACTAAATTCTCAAGAAACTGGAGGGATTGATTGACACAAATTGGCAGTAAACAGATAAGAACTGCATTGATATAATTGATAATATAATATTTTATCACACTTAGTGTTTAGTCTAGTCTGTGGAGGGCCACATAAAAAGCTATGACGGGCCGGATTTGGCCCCCGGGCCTTGAGTTTGACACATGTGTGTTAAATCATTTTCAGACTACAGCTGGCATCACACGGTTTTGTAGAAAGCAAGATGAGAGACTTTAAATCAGTGCAGATTGTGTCTGTATAACTTAGCATACTTGTATTGTATAAGGGTATTATCAGATTATTGCATAGTGTTTACATACATTTTAGCGGCACCTACATGTGAGCGATATTGTGTTCTAGATTGCAGTGCTCACTCTACGCTGATTCTAGCCATTAACTAGTGGATACAGTTTTAACTGGAAATCCTATAATCTACACTACGGCATCAGATATACAGAGAGGCCATGCTGGAAAGCCATTTCCTTCACACAGGATAATTCATTCACTCCTGATACAAATATGCACCAGTGTGATAAGAAATGAACCTAATTTCACATACAGTGCACACGTGACCATGACTTGGTCACATGGTTGGAAGTTCATTCCACTGATAGAGGTGTTCCATGGTCTAACACAATATGACTCAATTATGACGAATCAGTGCTGAAGACTCAGAGAGCTGCTTATGAATCTGAAGGAGCCAAAAAGTAGCAGACTCTGTCAGGAGCAATCTTTCTTAGAGAAACATACAGAAACTTTGAAATCAGATTATTTTTCATACAATCACTTCAATCACCAAATCATCCCAGCTCTGAGAATACAACTTAAATGTGGAAAATCTACATCTGCAACCCTGCAGAATGACAAGAAACTTCCTCGTGCACCTTTAAAAGTGCTGCCTGCTGCATCTTAGCTTTCCTCAATGTTTTACTGCTTCCTAGGAAAGGCACACCATGTGTTTTATGAACTATCGTGCAAAAAAGAAGTGGTGTAGTAAAAACAGAAAGACACAGAGAGGCCCTCCAATCAGCTGCTCCAGAGTACTGCAAGGTAAAACAGGATAAAAGATGGGATTTATTAGGCAAGGCCATGCATTCCTTTGGTCAGCGCAGCACCATGCAGAACAGGCAAGATCCCCTTAAAGGGAAAGGAAGTGACAAATGTGTGGCTTCCTTTTGAGCTTGAAGTCGGTAGGAAGTCCAAACATGTGCATGGAGAGAAAAATCATTGCGAGACTAAATGTTATGGATTTTCTTTACATGTAGCACCTAGCAACTACGAGGCTTTGACATGCAAGAGAAAGTGGTAGACAAACACAAACAGGGAAGCCACTGTGTGCATCTGCACACAGTGGCTTCCAACACTTGATGGCTATATTTTGGTAAAAGTACAACTCAGCAGGAGTCTTGTTAAAGCTTGAGAGTCAATAGAAAAAAAATTGTACATTATAACAGCTGCAATTTTATCACAACTTCATCATGCATGATGGCCAATTAAAATATATATTAAAAAAAACATCAAACACAGATCTGGATGACGTTTTGTTATGTTCTCAACATGAATAAAGTACAAGCAATATTTAATAAGATTTAAAGTCAGATCAAGTCACTCCTTCACCATCCTGACTTGCTTCTGTTTTCTGCCTTTATACCTCGCAACACGTCAGGATTTCTCCTCGTAGGTCAATATTTTGAAAATCCGAAAGAAAGAAAAAAAATAACAGAAATAATATCAAATTTGCCATATCATTTACTGTATAATATTTTTGTATGGCCTGTTTGTTGATTGTGGTTCTGGACCCCAACTGGGCCACACTTCAGAAATATGACAGAATCTGAACCCTGATCGAACCAGCCAGATATAACAGTGAGACAGCCACATTTGTATGTTTTCCTTATTGAAACAGAAATAATACATTCTAGATTTTCTGTGCAAAATCTTTTCTTGAAGAAAATTTAATTCTGAATCTTCACTCTTTCTTTGACAAACCTTGCTTATTTAAGATTAACGGCTGCACCACACTCTGCCTTTGACAAAAAGTTACTGGATGTTTATGGATTTATTTCCTTTGAGATTTAAAGCACCAAAACATGGTTTATAGTGGATGAATGGTTTGTATTTTTCTATTTTAAGACTTTAACTGGACTGCATGTGCTCTGAAAGGCCTTGGTTGTCTGTTCTGTATTAAATATGCACCATATGATTGGTACCATCCTTCAGTGGGGGTTGCAAATTCATTACGATGGCTGCAAATGGCTGACAGCACACACTTTGGACACAGACTAAGAGTGTATAACAGAATGAAGGAGGCCCACCAGTCATTCCTCGTGATCATTAAACATCCAGAACTCAAACCACTTGAGGAGTGGAGTTTGACAATCTTCAGAAAGAAGATTATTTGAAATTATGAGCTGTCAAAGCAAGTACAAAATAACTTTTATCATTAAAACATGCAAGGTTTGGACAAAAAGCACGAGTAAGCAGCTCGTACTGAAAGTGATGGGATGAAATGAGCTGATAAACAACAGCTCCAATCAGGTAAAGTGCACTATTATAAAATTTTGTTTGTTTGTCAGTGTTAAAGGTGGGAAATAAAACTGCTGGAGTATAGCACAGCAAAGTGAACTACAGACTGAGGGTCACAGTCTCTGTGCTTTGCCAGATGTTCAGACCCTTTATGATCCAGTGTTGCTATGGGGCCCAGTCTTGTGTATTACTGGTTTCCACCAGCTGTCTGACTTCTGCCCAGGACAAGACAGATTACATCATTACACATTCTATATCATACATGGAGGCTTTTACGAACAGAAACATTTAGTGGGCTTTTTAGTTCTTCTTGAACCCACTACCCTCCAATGGGCACATTTTAGTAAACTCTTAATTTTACAACTCTTTGTTTGCTCAAATGTGTAATCGTATCAAATAACTTATATGTGTTCCAATGAGGCTCATTTGTCAGATCAAAAGTAACTTTTGAAAATAATCTTTAAGCATTAAAGGTAAAGTATTAAACATACTTTTAAATATAAGGCAACATTTCAGGATTAAAATGTTTATTTATTTTAATTGTCATATTTCCATCAAATGTAAGTGGATAATTATCATTATTAATTGAAATAAGGGCTTTCAAACATCCGTCTGTGTTATTAATCTATACAATGTGTTTCACTTACAGATAAAGTTTGTGAAATAAATGGACTTTTCGATAATATAAACACGTATTTCTTTGTTAACTTTTGTTTAGTGTTTTAATCTCCATAGCAACAAATGCAAGAGTGATGAGCAGTTATGTATTAAAGGAGTGCAACAGAAAATGAGAATACTGTTGTGATTCGGTTTCATTTTAAGAATGTGGATTTGAGTCTCCTTTAGATAAAGACAGCAGGGGATTACTCTGATGAAATTCAACACTGATCATGTTTAATATGTTCTATGCAACACAATTTAGAAATAATAATAATAATAATTGACTAAAGCAGTATTTTACAGCTGAGCTCAAACTTCAAAAAACAAGATCTGCCTTTAAATCCTGGTCCTGGCTTGCCTCCTTACACCACTGCTGATGTCAGCTCTGGTCTGAAATGCAACCTGAGGTCCCACACAGTGAACATACAGTGCACATAGAGTTGAGGTTGGCCATTACAGAACCTAACAGAGCCCAATCGTCTTTCTAGAAGTCAAAGAGACACTGTCCTCCTCTCTTCAGCTCAGTATGTAGAGCTCCTCCACACCACAAACATTTTAGAGCACAGTCAGGCTCAGCAACACTCCACAATACCAAGTCTTTCTCAAAAAAAGGAGGTCAATATGACCATAGTGCACTGTTGGTTTCTACTCCAAAACACACACAGGGATATAACATGTTCATGTGTCTCCTCAGAACAGAGCAGGAAAGAGAATGCACAAACACAAACAGGTAAGCATCCACAGGTTGCTGCATTGTTTCTACACTGATCGCCTTCATTACCCAGAAACATGGCTGCATGTCAACAGGTCCTGACTCACAGGCAGAAATCTGTGTCTCCATAGGAACGGACATCTCCAGCATGTTATCCCAAACATGCACAGAAGTTTACGAGCTTTTCCTCTAAATCTTTAAAAGTGCTTGTGTTGTGTTGAACAAAGCAAGAAGAGAAATCTTATTTCACTCCTTGTTTTCATCTTAAAAGCATATTAAACATTTTGCAATGCAACCTAAAAGCTTCAGCCTGATGATTGTCAAAAAAAGAAAGTTTCTGTCTCAGGATGGATGGAAATGAAAAAGAAACTCAGCTCATCTGAATAACGACTAAAAAGTGCAAACAAACATACATAGAAACATTCTAGTCAGTCTGGAAATGAATGGAGGTTTGTTTGCATATATTAAAAGCAGCACCTGCACTGATGAAGGTAGGGTGCTGGTCATTAGAGCTGGGATGTATACAGCCCTCCAGCAGGACTTAAAATAGACAGCCTGGAATAAAGGCTGACATGTACCCTGGGACAACAAGGTCCATCCTTGGGATGCAGTGGGCTTACAAGCTTCCCAGAACCTGCAGAGTTGAAGCATAGTTCTTTAGAAACCAATCTGACGGTTTTACCAATCCACAGTCTTCATGTAAAAATCCCCAAAGCTGTCAGTTATGACAGTTATGTAGTATTATACAGCAGAGTTCAATCAGGCACGGCCACATGACTGAGCAGCATCCACCTTCCATCTAGGTGGTCCTCTCCGGTGAAAAGCATACATAAATACATGGTCATATATATTTATGTATGCATGAGACCAGGGTGTGGCATTTCTAGAAAACTGGACATAGTTTCTGCTCTAATAGTGTCTTGATGGAATTATTTCCTCCAGAAGCATGCTGTCAGCTTCATCAGCTTTCTGCCAAAGTTCGCTTAGTTGCCCAGATACCAAGACTGGAAGAGAAACAAAGAAGAGTCAGGATATAAACAAGAAGGATCAGATTAAACCTGATCCAGGATTTCCTTCAGAAGCAGAACATTCCACTTAGATGAAGACTGGAGTAAATATTGTTTACTCTTACTTCTCTGCCTTTACTCAGCTGACTAAAAACATGATTACATTTCTAGTACAAGTTCCAACCTAGACAGTGGTATGCATGACTGTCACTACATGCTTGCTCAGAACTGAAATGTATTCTTTCAGAGTATTATTGTATTTTGACCTGCAATGGACTGACTACCTGACAGGTGAGAGGAGATCGCACCTCCCACCCATTGACCGCTGGAGATAGGCACCAGCCCCCCTCTTATCTCACTAATGAAAGCATGTAGAATAACCGATAGATAGGTATTATTGTATATACTACGAAATTGCAAACTAAAGTCAAAAATAACAAATTTAAATAAAGAAAAATTCATTTGTTCTTCCAAAATCCAAATAATTCAGCTGACAATGCATTTTACAGTTCTTAAACGAAATGCAGAATAAACCAAGAGGTTTTACTTGAGCCATTTCTGTTTCAGGTTTCTGCAGCCTGAAGCCTGGAAGGCAGCGCCATCCACCAGTCAAGGTTTCTATTCAGTTTGTCACAGCCAGGCTGTGACAAACCAACGTCTTCATCATTTGTAAGGTGAAGACCTGCATCTTTTTAATCATTTTCTGCTGATGTTGCTAGCATCAGGGTTACCACTGGAATCATATAATTTATTTCCTATTAATAATTTAGGCCATAACATGATTCTAGGATTGCAGAAACAGCTGTACTGACCTGGGCTTGGTACAGCCCCCCAGGATCTCGGGGGTTGACTCCAACGAAGGAAGACCGGCTGGCAGGTGGGGTCCCAGGAGCAGAGTATGCTGAAGAAATTATACACTCTCATGTCAGCGGTAGTACCAACAAAATGTTTCTCTATCATAAAAGAAAGGCAGGGAAAACATCTTGTTGGCATGTGTGAAGCAGCAGAAGTTCTGTGGTTGAGTTTATTTTTCCAGATTAAAAGTAAAATTGTTGAAGGAATAATTAAGGGGAAAGTATTTGGTATTTGGTTAGAATCACATACAGTAAAATAAAAGACAAAACATCAAGTTACTTTATACTCCTGTTATATGTTAATATTAATGGTGGTGGTGGGTATGTTTTCATACATCTTGGTGTCTGTCCGAGGTGTGTCCATTGTGGCGGAGCAGAGTTCATATTAACCTGTCTGGTTCTAAGTTAGGGTTTTCTTCCTGCTTCATACAACAGAAAACAAGTATAGTTCCTCAATCTCAGATAACAGCTCTTATGACCATGAGTCCGTTATTGCTGCTCCTAAACCTTGCAGTAAAACTAAGCATGTAAACAGATGCATTCTGTGTAGACATGTAGTATAGAAATAGTTGTTGTGAGTAAACTTACTTGGTGATGTAGGGGAATTTGCCCCCCCATCAGAGGAGGAGGTAGAAGCTTTGGACTCTGTGGGACCTGCTGGTCTGGGGAGGGAGGATGCTGGTCCAGGGGGTGCTAACATCTGAGAGGAGATATAATGGCTGGGCACTTTAACCTGAGTGCTGCCATTCAGCTGCAAAACAGATCAGTGGTATAATTATCTGTTGCTAAAGAGACAGAAAAATCCTGGTTTTAATTAGTAACAGGCGATATATAGAAATATAAGCAGCATTTTAACTCTACATGCAGTGACAGTGAATTCAAGATACCAATCTAACATTTTTCATATTTCAGATAACTTTTGGGGATTTTTTTGTATACTTTAAAATAATAATATAGGAAATCAACTTTGTCTACACAGATAATTTCATCTAATAATCCCTAATCAAGAGTGCTTTCAAAAACGTTTAAGGATTAAACCTTTACTAGTACAGTGACTTGTGGTCAGGGGAGGCAAGTGAGGCAGAATAATGGAAAAATATAATAAAATCATTTATATTGATATTTTCACCCTGTGGTTTGTACTGTTAAGTATTTATTTTTCATTTAGCTTAACCAATTTTGATTTTTTTTTTTTTTTCAAAATCACTGCTTTTTCCCATTCAAATGCTCATAACGCAGCTGATGAGGCAGCAGTGAACTGAGCCTCACCTGGGATTGATCAACCTCTCACTAACTGCACTGGCCGCCATTCTATGTGAGCATGCTCCTCCTGTCTGTACGTCGTCAATAAAATGGTTAAAAAACATTTAACATATGAACTGATTTTCCATAATTTAGCTTATGTATATAATGCACAGTGTTATTGTCACCAACTGGGTGCGTGGACCAAGAAAGGTCAACACATGTTTGGGCTCCAGAGGAACGTGAAACAATCCACCCTCTTAACTTTTATTCCATCCCTGAAGAAGGTGGAGAGTTTGGAGCGCTGCATCTTCTAAAAACCATGATGATCCATAATGTTCACATGTTGAACGTGTTCAGGTCACATGTTGAACCTCCTTTAGGTTTGGTTTTTTAAATCAATCTTACAACAATGATCAGCAGATGTGTTAAACCCTGCTCCCTATAAAAGTTTCAATAGAATGTGTTTGCTGTGTGACTGGAGACCTCTGCTTCATTCTCTGGGCTTTGTGAAGCTGGAGGACAGCAAAACAGCTGAAACACTGAGTTCCTTCAAATCAATGCTAAAAAGCCAACTGTTTATGGTGCATTCACACCATAATCGCATTAAGCGTGTCTAGTTTACATTCAAAGTCTATGTGGAGGTGTGTCAGAATCGCTGTAGACATTGTTTTCTGTTGCCGGCCTATTTGTTGGACGTGTCGAACGCTTCAAACCAGGGGTGTCAAACTCCAGTCTTCAAGGGCCACTGTTAGAATAATTATGTTTTGTTATCATTCTTACATTGGTAGTTATAATAGATTTAGTATTCACATCCCTGAGAAAAGCTTTCATACTTGTTAGACTTTGGAGCTGCAGCTGTGTTCAGACCTTGAAGCTGCAGCCACTTGTATCTTCGGGATACTCCTATCTGCCTCCCTCCACATTTCTTTTCTACTTTCTACTTTGTAATAAAAGACAAAGCCCTAACAAAGGGTCTTCAGAGCGCTCAGTGAACGGCTTGAAGCAGCAGTTTGCTGGGTTCTCTCCTTTTGCAAAAGCTTTTATAAAATTCACTTGTGTTGTCTGTTTGTTCTTTTATTTAGATTCACAAATACCTATCAGCCACTGTCCTGCAACTTTTAGATGTGTCTCTGCTTCACCACACGTGAACAGAATAATTAGGTGATTAGCAAGGCTCTGGAGAACTTATCTAAACAACAAGGAGGTAATTAAGCCATTTCATTCCAGTGTTTTAAACCGGTGGCACATCTAAAAACTGCAGCTCAGCATCCCTTGAGGACTGGAATTTGACACCAGTGCTCCAAACTCAATGTTCCTCCACATAGACTTTGAATGTAAATCAGACAAGCGCATTTGTTGTGGAAACACCATTAGAATTGCTTTTGAATCACAATCACTGGAATATTGACCAATATATTTGATGTGTAATGATAATTTTTATTGTAGCACTTGACAAAATGAAACGTGACTAGTTTCACAATTGGTGACTGTATGTTGTTATGTAAAACACTTTGAACTGCCTTTTTCCTGAAATATGCCATACAAATTAACTTTGAGGAGGACGTGCAGTGGGAACAACAGGTGGCATAAATCCCCTCTGCTCCAGTCATTTAAGTCCTCACCCATGTTTTCTCATCTTTTGCACTTCCTGTCTGAGCGCCTCTTGTTTCCTCTTTCTCCTCCAGCCACAGACGCAACTGACAATACCTCCACTGCCATTCTGAAGGGCAGACTGAATCAAGTCATGCCTCAGAGCGTCAGGAAAATGCTTTCTCGTCTTCCCTTTTCACCTCAGAGCCCTAAAGTCCTGCAGCTCTTTAAAGGCTTCTACTGCTTTTTTCTTTCCTCCATAACAAGAAAATGAAACCATAACAAGGTTTTATTTTGTTCTGTGCACTGCTTTTCGTGACAGTTCACCCAATTGTTGAATAATTTGAAATTACTTTTTATGAAGTGCCTCAAAATGATATATTTGGATTGTAGATGAACAGAGGAACTTACGGAGCTGGGGGACTGATTTGCAGGGTCACAGGCCAATGAGACTAGATCCTTCAATGGGTCCTGGGCCAAATGGGGAGGGTATCGGATTGCTCCATGGGCAAAATAGGAAGAAGACGGAAAGTGAAGCGATGAGGAGGGATGAGGACATCGAGAGAGACCTGACAAGAATATGAAATATTTGTGAAATTTCTAGAGGAAAACATCTTATAAATGTATTACAGTATGGCTGGGGCCTCATGCATAAAAGAGTGCTCAGTTTTCACACTAAAACTTGGCATACAAAAAAATTTAGAAAAGTGCGGCACACAAAACAAAAATCGGATGCGCTGCATACCTTTCCTTTATAAATCCTAATTTGCAGAAAATAGAGCGCAGCTGCTGGTCCGTCCTGTCGCCACCCAGAACTGGGAGGTTATCTCCACAATACATATGTAAATAAGTATAAATACCCAGAAGTGTGCCATCACGTGACGCAATAACCATGACAATGTCCTTGTTCAAAGCAGTACATTTATAATAATAATAATTATAGATTTTATTTAAAAGATGCTTTGAGGACCCAAAATGTCACTTCACAAAAATAAAAATAAATTTTAAAGAAAAAAAATCCAGATCAAAAAAATAAAGGGATCTTGCAAATACCAGTTTGAACAGCAGCGTGTCAGAGTCCTTTGAGTGGGAAATGTGGACATTTATTCAAAATAGTGGAATCATGTTCAGAAGATTAACATTTACAGAACAGAGATGCTTTTTGCCCATAAAGGCTCATTCACAAAGCGGGTGGCTCGACTGAAGGATGACTGCAGTTGGCTCCTTCTTTAAATTCTGCTCAAAGCTCCAGGATTATCAATCTGGATTAATCTAAGCACTAATAAACAATCATCAACATTTCCAAGCAGATCAATATGATCTCTGATCAATCACTCCCTCAGAACCCTTCCATTGGCGATGTTCTCCATCAGAGCCAAAGCGCTCCACAATTACACGGCTCACCTTTGCGCAGCTGCTTATATACATGTGATTGCATACATACCTTGATCACCTTAAAGATAATCAAAGCTGTTGATTATTTTCAATCAGCACGTTTGAGTAAATCTGCTGATCCAATCCTGTTTTCTTCTTTCAGTGAGAATGAAATGACCCCATAGATGCTTTTTGTGCACTTCGGCACATTGCGTTACATCTTTATGAGGCAAAAACGGAGAAAAAGCACTATTTAAATTCAAGCGAGGTTTTCACATGCTTTTATTTTTATTTTCTTTATTTTATGTGTGTTAGCCTATTGTCTGAGGATGAATGCGGTTCAGTTTCATCATTTACGTTGAAACAGTAAAATATTAAAGTCATAAAAAACATCAGGTAAATAACCAAATGTAGTCAGATTTCAGGGTTTTTAGATGAGTTTTGACGCTTTGTAGTTTGGTATTGTCCACAGAAAAAGTTTGCGTGGCTGCCACATATTTCTATGGTAGCGAAAAAGTGTGGGTATGTTTATGCAGACTTTGATGTAGTTCATTTTTACACATGTCAATTTGTGCATAAAATATGCCGCCGCACATTTTTTGTGCGCACTTATGCATGAGGCCCCAGGTGTATTTGTAAAGCAGAGCGAGAGAATGTTAGGGACTCTGAGGGCTACGCACCACTGTGCACTGCTATGACTGGCCGGTGGTGCTGAGTGAAGGATCCCATCCTTGGTGAGCCCTCCTGTGGAGAAGGGCTGTCCAGCTCTGCCTTCTTCACTGGGGGAGACAAACCTGTACCACAAAAACATAAATATATGCTTCATTAATAAAACCAGTCACATTTTTGTACCACAAAAACATAAATATATGCTTCATTAATAAAACCAGTCACATTTCTTTTTATTGCTCAAACGTAACAATAACATGTGGCTTTTGCTACAACATCTATTGTTAGAAGACAGAAGTTGGGGTCCCTGGACAGAAAATCTAGTTCTGTTAATGTGGGAAACAGAACTAAATTACTCACATAAATGAAAAGATGAATGTACTGTGACAAAGAATTAGTTTACATAGAAAATTGACACAACAACAATAAAACAAAGATAATTAGTTTATTTTGACTCTATGCTCCTCATTCATCAGCTCAGTCTGGCAGTAAGGTGGTTGCCTGGGGGATTCTTAGCTTGGTTTCCTACAGTGCTGAGGTGTGATCGTAGGGTGAGTAAGGCTGTGGGTGCTGGTCTTATGTGACATATTATCCTTCTCTGCACATGCCCAGTGCTGCCCCACAGGGGCCACCTGTCTCCTCAGGTATCTGTTCTCCCTGTGTGGTGAGGAAGAAGACATCAGGTGCACAGGTGACCACCCTGTTAAAACATTTTGCCCATCTGGTGGAACAGACTGCTCAACAGAACTGGGAGGTTATCTCCTGGTCACCTTTGTGGGATTCAGTCGCTGGCAGTTCCAGGAAGGGAACTGCCAGCCTCGACTGACTCATAGCATGCGAATATATTTTGGCCATGTTAACATGGTCTTATTAGCTTGAGATGAAATGGGTTTAATAGTTTTCCTATTGTATATTTTTCTGAAATTTAAGCTGTGAATCATATTTAAATGCATCAACAGTTCGGACTCTCGATGCTGTTCATGTTTTTTCACTTAGTAAGTTCTTCTGCTGACAGAAAATAAAACAATTTAAGCCTCTGTCTCTCAGGCTAACTGGTACAATAAGATGTTGCTTATTCTGTTACCTCCTTCCAAGTCATCAGTCCAGTTCCTGGAACTGCTTGCAGGAGATGCAGGTGAATGGTAATACTCCCCTCCAGGACTGTCAGCATCCTCTTCAATGGAGCTAGACTTAAGGCGTTTACTCCTATAGACAGATTAGTATATAATTATTCTGGACTTAAATTACTGTTCAGAATTTTTGACAGAAATAATGCCTAAATATGCATAAGTGTTGTCCTGCTAAATAAAATTACTCTTTTATTATCAAACCTGTACTATTTGTCTGTAGACATGTTGGTTTACACTAAACTCTGTCAAAAGAATACACAAATGCATTTAATGTATTCTTAAATGAAGACAAATGCTAACCATTTGTCTTCATAAAAAAATTCTTTAAAGAAGAAATGATGAAATGACTGACATAAGCATCCAAGCAGCTTACCTGTCTAGCATAAAAGCTTTAAAATTATTCAAAGCTAATGTAAGCCTATTTAAAACTAACACAAGCCATCTAAGGCTTATCTTTGATAATGGACAGTAGAGGAAAAAGGCAATTCAGTTGTTGGCCAGCGTAGGTATGTTAGTCACATTCTGCCTTTCCTTGTTTTCAAGTAATATTTGCCATTCTGCATATTTTCACTTATGCAACATAAGTCCTCCCTCAGATCACTGATGAGAAATTATACTCAATATGCCGGGGAGGTACAAAAAGTCAACATAGAAACACAGAAGAAGCTATCTGTCCCTTAGGTTAGAGTGGTCTCTCCTGTTTTCAACATGTTCATTCTGCTTTACTTCAACTCCCATCTTCTGTTTTTTCTTCGACTTCAAGCACAACCTAATAAACTTGATAGATAAGTCCCTTAATTCTGAGTTTTTCTTTTATAACTCTAAAATATAATCAGCATCAATTGATATAATCAACTGACTATATTATATAATTATAATATAATCAGTCAACTCAGATGCATGTTTTGTGTCTGCATACCCGCTGGAGGACGTGCTAGCCAGCGACCGTCGCAGGCTGACCGGTTGATTGATGGACTGGTTAAGGTCATAAGCCAGATGACCTTGAAGCTCCCCAATAGAGAAACCAGGTCCCATTCCTGTAACTACTGGAGCTACACATAGAAGCAAAAAATTCTGTTCAGATTTAGAGTACATACAAACTGAAACTTCTATACCCAAACTGTTGATATTTTGAATAATTCTGAAGTTCAGATTAGGTTATGAATTAATTAGTGTTGTTCATGACTCAAATTTTTGGGAGTTAAAGGAAGAGCTCAAAAGAAAAAAGGTTTTAAATAACTAAATGGGATGTAATGGAAGGTTAAAGCACAGGGGGTGCTAGGGAGAAACTTAAGTGAATGATGTAATGAGAGAATGAAAAAATAAGAGCTAAAGTTTACCAAAAAAATAGCCACCTTCAATAAACACCATCAGTTTATTTTATGATGATGGTTCCACAGCATTTGTTGGTTGACACTTGTAGCATGTGTTGAAATAGAATTTTAAATTAGCACAATCGTACACAGGCTAACCTTTACGTTAAGACAAACTTAGATAAAGATCCAAACTAAAACAACTGGTGATTCTCTGAAACTTACATACATTTCTAATCAGAAGGTAGTCTTGTACTCCCTAAGGGGTGTTTTCAGACAGGGCGCATATTGGCTATCAGGGCAATAAATTCTTTACTCAGGGTTGAAGAGTTCAGGCAAACATTAAAAACTATAGAAGTCCGTTACAAAATATAATCAAACGTATTAAGATATTTCCTTAAGCATTAAACAGCATGTTTTGAATTAGTGAGTTTTAGATCCAAACTTATAGTTGGTATTTAGCATTAGATTTTGTGCGAGTTTGTTTAAAAATACAAACTGGTTTCTTGCTGAATCATTTTGAGCCAGAGATAACACTGCAGCTGCACGTCATAAATCACGGTATGGCCAGGAGGCTGGTACGAGAAGAGCTTGGTGTTTCAGTAGGTCTCAGAGGTAATAAAATTAACATTAAGACAGCCCCCACAAAGGAAAAAACACGCCTTCTAAATGCATAGGGAAATACACAGTCTTATAAAAGTTTTCGTTTGCAACAGAGAATTCGAATCTCTTTGTGCTGAGTGAGTGACTCCCAAAGATACATCTTTGTTTTTCTTTTCAAACTCATTGCAGGTATTTTTCTATTTGTCATTTTTGTGGACTTTTGATTTCTGGGTGAGATGAGCTAAATCAAGTTATTCCTCTGTTACTCCGGATTCTTGAGTCCCAGCGTGCGCAGGGAAAAAGAGCAATCATACGACATCAGACTTCAGATATCTAGAGTTTTTATCCAGAGAAATCAATGCATATAAAATGTTACAATAAGCATCTCACCCAGAAATCAAAAGTCCATAAAAAATTTCTGGCTTAATATATTAATCTTTTTTTTCCCCCTCTAGATTGTTGACCCATGCTGAGATGTTGGACTTTTACAGCCATAGTTTTAGTTTACATGTTTTATTTTGTATTATTTCTATTTTTTGTTGTTAAGACTCTTATTTTGGAAGATTAAGGTAGGAAGTGGAATCCAGCATGTTGCTAGGTTTCCGCTTTGGCAAGTAAATGCAGAAAGATGATTTAAGTTTAAGAATTTATTTAATGACCTCATTTCTACTTCAAAAGCAAGGGTCAGCCAGCAAGGTATGTTTATATGTTTTATGTTATTTTTTATGTCTATTGTATTCTTGACACCATCTCACTAAGTTTACGTTGTGTTTTAGTTCGTGGTGTCAGGGAAACTGAAGCTGTAATAAGAACAACTTTAAAGAGTTTTATTAAAGAGTTTTATTAGAGTTTTATTAAATTGTTTTAGTTTGGATCTTTATCTAAGTTTGTCTTACATCATCTGCACTTTACCATAATTGGACCTGCTGCTTCTTCTTTGGTGTGGTTGAGTGCCTTTAGTTAATTTTAGTTGTATATATTATTATTATTATTGTGTGTTTGTTTATTTAATATTGTAGATATTTGACTTTTTGCACGGGAGTTGCAATAGAAATTTCGTTGAATCCTGTTCAATGACAATAAATGCTATTCTATTCTATTCTATTCTATTCTAAAGCTGACTTCACACCAGCAGTGCAACGAACTCTTAATTGCCATTAAGAAGAAGAGGTGGAAGTGATATTGGACAGTTCACTTTCACTGCCCCGTTCAGATAAAGAAGACTTACTTCTTGAGACCTGGACCAACTCAGGAACACTGAAAACTCCTGAAGTCACAAAACTTTCCTGGAACTCTGCTCCATCTGCAGAAACAAACAGTCAGTTAAAGACTGTTGTGAGTCTGGGGAAATGGCAAATGTACATACGTGCACATACTAGGCTTTGACCCTGCTATTTTGTCCTTACTACTCTCTACTTGTTGGACATGGGATTGAAGAAAATATATGCGCTTACAAGGTTAAAAAATATTAGTTTGGGCTTTATAACTTACCTGAATTTTGACTAGCGGTTAAAGGAACAGAAAGAAGAATGAACGGAATTATTTATTTGAATTAAACAATGCTTTTCTCCAGGAAAAGATAATATTTCTTATATTATGGTTAATAAGCTTAGTAAATCATCTAAAAAGGTTTTATTGGAATTCTATAATAAGATATGGAAAATGGGTTTTTCACCTATGGAATGGAAAGAAGCAATCATAGTTCCAATTTTAAAGCCATGAAAAGAGCGGTCAAATCCAGAAAGTTATACATATTGCTTAAACTTCAGATATATGTAAAATAATGGAGAGAATGATAAATGAAAGATTGAGCTACTTTGTTGAGAAGAGAGGATATTTATCAAAATTTCAAAGAGAGTTTAGAAAAGGTAGAAGCACTATGATTCCTATTCTATGTCTAGAACATGAAATCAGAAAAGGGCAAGTTAATAAGGAGTGTGTGCTGGCTGTTTTCTTTGATATAGAAAAATTATGTAGAAAGAAGGTTTTTTAATTAAATTGAAAAGAATGGGAATTAGTGGATCAATGTTTCATTGGATAAAAGATTTTTTTACACGATAGATCAATACAAGTAAGACGAGGACAACATATTCTCAAGGGACAACATATCCCTCAGGGAAGTATAGTGAGTTCTTTGTTTTTTTCTGTTATGATTAATGACATGTTTGACGATTTACAATAAATTGTAATCTATCAAAATGAAAGAGGAGCTTCAGTTTTTTCCGTTGATTTAAAAAAAATCCTGGTCAAATACAAAAAACATTCTGTTAATCTACAGTGTGTTTTCACACATAAGTATTCCTGTACCAAACAATCAATATGGAGGAAATTTTTCTTAAGGAGATTCGTTACCTATAGTTCCTGTCCGACTGTCCTCCTGATCAGAGCCAACTCCAGTACGACTGGGACTGTTACTCTGCTCTGCCTCTGAAAACAAGGGAAGGCAGAAAGTAAAAGTGTGTGTATGTGCATGTGTGTGTGTGTGTGTGTGTGTGTGTGTGTGTGTGTGTGTGTGTGTGTGTGTGTGTGTGTGTGTGTGTGTGTATGCATGGGGGGGTGTGTGTGAGGGTGACTGTACTGTGTGTGCATAGATACCCTTCTCCTGGACGTAGAAGGCGAGGTAGAGGTCTAGCTCTTTCACAGAAACAGAGATGTGTCGTGGCTGGACGCAGAGAAGAGGATTGGAGCAATGGCCTCCCTTAACCAGACGCTCTCCATCTGTGCTTTCTAGAGGAATTCCCTTAAAGAGGATAACCATCACCAAGTCTAACCTCCACACCTGGAATACAAAGATTATAATCATAAACAAAAAATGAAATTATTATCACTACAGTCAACCATAACTTTGTATTAGTATTCATCATGAGATAGTTGGATGGTATCAGAACCTCCCTAAATGTGAGATGCGATGATAAGTAAAACTGCAGGTCACTACCCCTAATGATGCCCCCTCATGGGACCCGGGACCCTGCCACCTCCCCTGAAAAGAAATGTACTATTGCACCCAATTTGAACAAGTATCCTTTATTGATGTTAACAAATATCAAAACTGTGTCTTACACCATGTCCTTCTAGATAAAGGCCAGTGTTGTATTCGAAGAGGATTTAATGCAACAAAAAAAAAAGTGAAACGACACAAAATACAGAAGAGTATATACAAATCATGTTATGACATACAAATCAAGATAGAAGTCATACTATGGCCAAAAAACATTACTTTATAAAGATATGAAGGATTGTAAAGGCATGTACATTTGGAATTCTCTGTAGATAAAATTAGACAAGGTATGTCAAATGTTAGACAAGTTCCTGGCAAAGTTAAATGTGGATTTGGCATCATCGTGTGGCCAAACAGAATTACTATACTATGATGGGAAGTTGTTTCAGGCCTGTTTAAAAAAAGTCAGGTCATGTGAAGGAATTTTACAAAAATACATCAACATATGAAGAAAACACTCCAAACAAATGTACTGAAAATAACCATACTAATAGTCCTTATAACATCATAAATGTAACCAAAACTGCATGTATAAAAATTATCTATGGCCAAATAAACCGCTTAAATAGATATGATGGCTTAAATAGTTCATTTCAACTTGGATTTCTACATGGATAGTCAGACCTTAACTATACTGGCTAAAAACATGTCAAAAGTTGTTAAACTTATGACATTATTTTCATTTCTAATGTCTCAATGTTATTCAACTCAAATATTTAGTCATATTGTAAATCATAGAGATAGAAAGGAGTGGATGAGTTTTGATTAAATAACTCATCCAAGAAAGCATCAGGCATTCTTTCCTTGACAAAGATAACTTCCTGTTGGATTTCTTCCTCTTTGTACTTTCAAATAAGAAATTGCAAAGCTGTGCTCCCAACTATTAGGGGCCGTTTCGGACAAAAACTGTTTTTGTCACATACTACTACAGACTCATAAACACTGAAAAAATACTAACATTGTGCATATATTGCTATTAAAGTATCACACATGCATACACAAAAGACTAAAATTGTGCATATACACTACTAAAATATCACACAATTTTCTCTCAATACACATAATACTAACATTATGCATAGACACTGCTAAAATGTCACAAACGCAAACAATTTTCTCTCGCATACACAAGACTAAAATTGCACACATACACTACTAAAATATCACACAAACACACAAAGCATACGGACATACTATTCTGAATGATAGGTCGAAATATATTCTGTATGTGTGAATTGACACTCGGCTGAATGAATGAATGAATGAAATGAGACTTGTATTTGTAGACTAATTTTCTGTATGTGTCAGAGGGATTCTTCTGATGCAGATTATATCGATGGGTTGGTCCAAATGGTTTTCCACTTGGATCCGCCTTCTTTGAGGATGTCTCCAACCGGCACTCACTGAGAGTGTCTGTAATCAGAACTGTGACGATAATAATAATAATAAGAAGAAGAAGAAGAAGAAGAATGGAGGAACTTGGTTTCAGTCTAAGAAAGGAATTCTTAGACATACACATAAGAGTTGTATGTGTGGCAACTCTTCACACATACTAGTTCCTCTCACACAAAGATAAGTCTCATCCCCATTCATTCATTGAGTTCATACACATACATATATTTTATATGTGCAATCTTAGTCTTTTATGTGTGTGTGAGAGAGAAAATTGTATTTGTGTGATATTTTAGTTGAGTATATGCACAACTTTAGTATTTTGTGTGTGTGACAGAGAAACATTGAATGTGTGTGTGACATTTTAGTACTGTATATGCATAAACAAAATTTTTATATTTTGTTTATGCATGTGAGAGAAAAATTGGATGCATGTGTGATATTTTAATCATGGGAATGCACAATTTTAGCATTTTGAGAGTATGTCTGAGTACTCACAAAATACTAGTAGTGTGTGAGAGACAAAACATACTTTTTGTCCTAAACAGCCCCTGGCCTGGGAACACAGGCCTGGATTATTTTAGTTTATATCTTTAAAAAAAACTCCAATGCGAAGTTGGAGAGGCGAGACAAAATCAAGTACTTGAACCTGAAGTATTAACTTGATGTAAACACACACTGAGCTCAAATAGAGCACAGTTTCTGTCACTTTCAACACAAATTGTTGGCCCAGATAATGTGTATTTGGCTCCATCATGTTGTCAAATAGAATTACTACCCTATGGTGGGAAAATGTTTCTCACCTTTTCAAAAATTGAATTTTAAAGAATTTACTAAAGAAAAACAACAAATAAAGAAGCTTTGCAAACAAATGTATGGAAAAGAACCATAATAATGCATCATTATAATGTTATATGCAGGCAGCTGTGCATGTATTTAAATTACAATATGTGTGAAGAAACAGAACCAATTAATAGGCCAAGTAAGCTTCCATGGTTCATTGATAGTTGGAATAGTTAGTAGATAAGGCCAAATAATGCTTAACTACACTCACTGGCCACTTTATTAGGTACACCTTAGAACTGGGTTGGGCCCCTTATTCCTCTCAGAACTGTCTTAATCCTTTGCGGCACAGATTCTACAAGGTACTGGAAACATTCCTCACAGAGTCTGGTCCATATTGACATGATAGCATCCTGTAGTTGCTGCAGATTTTGTCAGCTTCACATCCAGAATGTGAATCTCACATTCCATCACATCCCAAAGGTTCTCTATTGGATTGAGATCAGGTGACTGTTGAGGCCATTTGAGTTCAGTGAACTCATTGTCGTGTTCAAGAAACCAGTCTGAGACGATTCATGGTTTATGACATGGTGCGTTATCCTGCTGGAAGCAGCCATCAGAAGTTGGGTACACTGTGGTCATAAAGGGATGGAGATAGCAACAATACTCAAGTAGGTTGTGGCATTGACACGATGCTCAATTGGTACTAATAGGCCCAAAATGTGCCAGGAAAATATCCCCACACCATTGCACCACCACCATCAGCGTGAACCGTTGATATAAGCAAGGATGGATCCATGCTTTCATCTCATTGACTCCAAATTCTGACTTTACCATCCAAATGTCGCAGCAGAAATCGAAACTCATCAAACCAGACAACATATTCTATTGTACAATTTTGGTGAACCTCTGTGAATTGTAGCCTCGGTTTCCCGTTCTTAGCTGGCAGGAGTGGCACCTGGTATGGTTTTCTGCTGCTGTAGCCCATCCGCCTCAAGGTTTGGCATGATGTGCGTTCAGAGATGTTCTTCTGCATACCTCATTTGTGGTTATTTGAGTTACTTTTGGCTTTCTATCAGCTCAAATTAGTCTGGCCATTCTCCTCTGACCTCTGGCATCAACAAGGCATTTGGCCCACAGAACTGCTGCTTACTGGATATTTTCTCCTTTTTCGGCCTATTCTCTATAAACCCTAGAAATGGTTGTGATCAGCAGTTTCTGAAATACTCAGACCAGCCCGTCTGGCACCAACAATCATCCCACGTTCAAAGTCACTTTAATCACTTTTTGATGCTCGGTTTGAACTGCAGCAGATCGTTTTGGCTATGTCTACATGCCTAAATGCATGGAGTTACTGCCATTTGATTGGCTGATTTGACATATACAGATAGACAATTATATAGGTATAGAAAATTAATTTTAGTGTAGTAATTTATTTGCATCTCCTGGTGGACTATGCCACCTGCTGGTTTAAAGAAATAACTGCAATTGTCAATGAACACACATTGATGCTTTCAATGTGTGTTCATTTGATCCGTTGTGAGTTGGCATTAACAAGTTTGGTTAATCTATTATGTTCAGTCATTCCTAACAAGAATATACACTGTGAAATTAAGAACTTATAATAACTAATAATAACTAATAACAAATAACTAATAACTAGCAGAAAATATCTACTAATCTACACATCTATTTACCTTGTCAGCTTGTCTGAGACAGTCTATTCGTCTCATTTTGCCTTTCTGGTCAGGATTTGACAAGACACAACACGCAGCTTTCTTCCCAGTGATTGACAAAACAAAGTCCTCTCTGCATTCAGGTCTGATGTCTTTTCTTAGTTTCGCCAAAAGTCGGCTAGCCCACTTTTGTTTCACCTAGTAGCAGAATAATACAGAAACAGACATCTCAGTTCATAAAATCAGTACTTTAGTTGACAACTAGCTGCAGCATTGTTTTAAAAATCTACCTCTGCCTTTTCTCCCAGTAATTCATCTTTAACAGCTCTCTCTTCTTCTTTAGTCATCCTCTTCTCATGTTTTTTGAAGTACTTCCTCTTTCTGGCCTGGAGGTTAAACCATGTATAAGCGAAGGCACGAACTTGGGGCAGCAGAGCCTCAATGAATGGATGGAATTCATCCTACAGGACAGACAAACACACACACACACACACACACACACACACACACACACACACACACACACACGCACACACACACACACACACACACACACACACACACACACACACACATAAAAGGTTAATGCATGGAATTAACAAACATTTTATTGAGTTTCACACAAACTGTGTGGTTTCAAATATGTTTAAGCATACATAAACTAGAGTTGCTAATTGAGTTCAAGAACTACTTAGAATAAGTTTTGGCTTGTCCTGTGAACCTAGAGGAGTGGATCCTATGGAAGGCAAATTCTACAAAAATCAAGAATAGGCAGAGAATGAAATAAATTGCCCCATAAAATTATTCAATGTTTCAACAAATGAACCAAAATGGTTATTTCATGATTTCTATTTTTAATCTATTGTTTCATTTATTGGGGCCTGCCCATAGCAATGCATAAGGAGAGCCTGCATTGGTGCCTGCCATGCATTGGCAGGTGCCTGCCATGCAATTAATCTTCACCTAATAGAACGCCTCTTTATTAACTTATTCTTCCGTGGACCTTAATGCGGCTCGCACCACTGCGAGCCCACCCACAAAAGTGGTATCAAAACGTGCGGCTCGACTCCGGCATTGGAGCTATTGCTTTTATGGGGAATCAGCAAGATGATGGCAATGTAAAAAGCGAAAAACGAGCGAAATTTCCAACTGCCGAAACGCAGAGCATAACTGCCACCAACTGCCGCGCCGCTAGAGTGAAGAATGAAGGGGATTTTTGACCCCAAACCAATCTTGAAATTGCCGTCACAAATATCGCGCTATCGGTATCAAACAGACATCGATACGCATGCCTGCTCCGGTAAAATGTTTTTAAAATTTTCCTAGGGTTTTCTGTCAAGGTGCTTCGGAGCGAAACAATCCGCCAGGCTAACTGACGCTCTCCACCATTCATTTTCATACTTTTATGGAAAAATAGACCTCAGCGCACACCATTTTTCTCTCATCGCTGCAATTACTGTGAATGAGCTACAGATATGAATTGCAGGACTATCAGAGAGGACAAATAGCCCTCTCATACGCTTTCAACGGTTTTCCGATACGTATCACGGTTCCCGAATGGGAAGGAGTTGTTCGGACTGCTTTTTTAAGTCAACCTGACTGGGTGTCTCACAAAGATAGAATTCTTTCTCCACCTTTCTGCCTCACACACATGACAGCTGGCAGAGGATCCATTACCATAGCAACGGAACACAGCAGGGCCAGCTGATTAGAACTACAAAAACGCATCACTGTAGTTTTTACTATGGCAGAACTCTGAGGAAAGAGTTGGCCTTTAGAACTACTTGTGTTTTGGGCATTTTATAACTGATTTTAACCAACCATTGTTACACATTGGAACAGTGTTAATTAATTTTAATTAAACGTCATGAAATTAAGTTTAATTAAAATTTCAAAATAAAAGCCCTGTGATTCTTTTATATCACGTAATTGCTCTCTTGGGCATTATGTGACTTTTTTAACAAAACCACTGTTACACTTTGGATTATTTTGGACATTTAAAATGAAGCTTACTGAAAATTCCAAAATAAAAGCCTTAAGATTTGTCTCTGGCTAGAACAGCACCACTGTGCTTGCATTATTTATTTATTTCAGATTAACTTTAGCACAAACATTAGCATTTCACTGCCTATAACATTATCCTGCATTATCTTTTTCTCTCGGGTTAGGGCATTAGCACGAGCTAATGGCTGCCTCAAACTGATAGAATTCTGTCTCCCCCTCTCTGACTCACAGCTGGCACCTCTACCATAGTAACACAACAGGGCCGAGCAGATGATTAGGACTACAAAAAACGCATCACTGTAGTTTTTGCTATGGCAGAACTCAGGAATGAGCTGGCCTTTAGAACTACTTGTGTTTGGGCATTTTATAACTGATTTTGACCAATCATTGTTACACATGGAATTAGTATGGCAATTTTAAATTAAGCTTAAAACAATTTCAAAATAAAAGTCTTGACAATTTTTCCACCAAGTAATTGCTCTTTTGACCATTATATAACTGATTAAAGCCAATGACTGATATTCATGTGATTAGATTGGACATTTAAAACGAGACTTACTGAAAATTTCAAAATAAAAGCCTTGACAATTTTTCCATCAAGTAATTGCTCTTTTGACCATTATATATCTGATTTAACCCAATCACTGTTACACATGGGATTAGATTGGCCATTCAAAATCAAGCATACTGAAAATTTCAAAATAAAACCCTTAAGATTCGTCTGTGGCTAATGCAGCGCCATAGGCGCTTGAATTATTACCACCTTGCATTATGTTTTTCTCTGTATTGCTGCGCACTGTCTTGCGCAGCAATACAGTGCATTAACATTAGCACAAACATTAGCATTTCACTTTTCCCCACTAGTGCACTGCAGTGGGCAGTGCAATAAGATTATCCAGCATGATCTTTTTCTCTCAGGTTAGGGCTCTGCCTTGTACAGCAAGGCAGAGCATTAGCATTAGCCTTTTATCTTAAATGAGGTATTAGCTATTTCTCTGGCTTATTACCCATGTTTGGTATAGTGAATGGAGTAAGTCAATTACAGAGAACATGCTAGTGGTGTTCCACAAGCTCCAGAAAGTATTCATGCTAACATTAGCATTTGACTAATTTTCGCTTATACACTTATTTTAACATACCGAATGGTGCAAGTTCATGTTAGTGAACATTCTGGTGATTCTCCACGATACTTTGTTTGCCAAGCTTAGCACTGATACTAATGTTTAGCATGAGAACGCTGGGTCGAAACCGATGGGCACACTTTGGCAGAAATTTTCTAGTTTCATATTAAACTTTTGTTCATATATCTACTTTCTTATTTCTTTCTTTATTTCATTTTTAGATATTTCTAAACCACTTATATATTGTTAATAAATCTATTTTCAACCAATTATTGTTTTAAACCATCTTAATTCACAAACTGATCAGATATAATTTCTAAGCATTTTTTGTACTGGAGACACTACTGCTGGAGACATCACATTCTTAGTGTTAGAGTCATCACTGTCAAACTCCCCCTTTGCAATAAAGCTTGGAGTCCACCTCCAACTCAAACACAAGAGTTGTGAACCTTTTTCTTCTAAACTGCTTGCCAGGAAGAAGATTTATTTAAAAACCTTCGAAGTGTTCACTATAGGACTTCTAGAAAGCATTCTGCGTACCCTGTGTTTGTGCATTCCCGTAGAGACAAGATAAGGCTCTTGATGCGTCTGCCTGCTTTGGCAGCCTCTCCATTCCTCAACCAGAGGAATTCTTTCCTCTGTGTTTCCAACCAAAAGCACCACAGGTTCTGTTGAGAACCTAAAGCTGGGATGCCAACCAAACCTCGACACCTTCCTCAAGAGGACGTTTTTTTTTGTTCCATCAATTTTTGAATTTTTGAACATTGCTTTGATAAATGATCAACTCAAAGTGAGACTGTTCCATTATCTGAGCTGAATTAAGTGTTTAAAATAAGGTTCTTGTCAACTGCCTTTCTGTTGCAATTTGTGCTGATTACATGGTTGGGGCAGAATGGGGATGAGCGTATATTTGTGTGTAAGTGAGTTTTTTGCCGTTATTTTATTATTAATACTGAAGGACTCAATACAACAGATTTATTATCAGAACTTTTGTCCTCAATATTATTAGATTTTTTAGTTTTTCTTTTAATATATAAATGATTATTTTACTAATATCAGTATTATTGTCAGTATTACCTTATTTTACTGCTATCATCACCACTAAGATTTTATTTTTGTATTTCTATTTATTTTTTGTGCATGTAAATACATAACTGCTTGGTTCATATTTTTAACTACAACATTATCATCATTGACTTTATTCTTTTTTTTTCTTGTTTTCTTTGGTAATACTATTACTTTGTTATATAACCCTCACATACAGTGTATCACAAAATTTCTGCCGATATTTAAGCATTTCTTTTCATGGGACAAAATGACTCTTTGACACAATAAAAAGTAATATGTGTGCAGCTTACAAAATGGGACAAAATGATACTTTTGACACAATGAAAAGTAATCTGTGTGCAGCTTATATAGCAGTGTATATTTATTCTTCTCTCAAAATAACTCTATCTACAGCCATTAATGTCTAAACCGCTGGCAATAAAAGTGAGTACACCCCTTAGTGAAAGTGTCAATATTTTGCATGGCCACCGTTATTTACCAAAACTATATTAACTCTTCTGGGCATGGAGTTCACCAGAGCTTCACAGATTGCCACTGGAATGCTTTTTCATTCTTCCATGACGACATCAGAGAGCTGGCAACTATTCAAAACTTTGTGCTCCTCCACCTTCCGCTTGAGAATGCCCCAATGATGTTCTATTGGGTTCAGGTCTGGAAATATGTGTGGTCAGTCCATCATCATGCTCTTCAATAAAGCAGTGTTCGCCCTAGAGATGTGTTTGGGATCATTGTCATGCTGGAACACTGCCCTGTGATCCAGTTTCCAGAGGAAGGGGATCAAGCTCTACTTGAGAATTTCACAGTATATATTGAAGGTCATGAAATGTAACTTCCCAACACCTGCTGCACTCTTCCAGTCCCAGACCATGGCATTCCCATCAACATGCTTGACTGTAGACATCATATACTTATCTTTGTACTCCTCACCTGACAGCTGCCACACATGCTGGAGACCATCTGAACCAAACAAATTAATCTTGTTCTCATCACACCATAGGACCTGGATCCAGTAATCCAGGTCCTTTGTTGACATGTCTTCAGCAAACTGCCAATTTTCGTGATTTCTGAAGAGGCTTCTTTCTGGAGTGATAGCCATGCAGACCAAGTTGATGTAGAGTGCAGCGTGTGGTCTGAGCACCGACAGGATGACCCTCCACCTCTTTAATCTCTGCAGTAATGCTGACAGAACTCCTGTGCCAGTTTTTCAAAGACAGCATTTGAATGTGACCCTGAGCATGTGCACTGACAGTCTTTAAATGACCAACGTGAAGTCTGTTCTGAGTACTAAAAATGTATAAACTGCACACAGACTGCTTTTCATTGTGTCAAAGTGTCATTTTGTCAGTGTTGTCCCATAAAAAAATATACTTAAATATCTGCAGATAGGTGAGGGGTGTACTCACTCATGTGATACACTGTATAAATAAGACAGATTATTTTCTTTATTGTTTTCTATTTTCATTAATATTATTATATTATTGTTTTATTTTCTGTCAGACAATTAATGTACATCATTACAACTATTACATTATTTTGCTGTATTTTATTTGTACTGTTCCTTCTCTTCCTTTCTTTTCACCTGTACATTCAATCCCCCAAAAGATTTTCTTCTGATTTGTTTGTTTGTTATTTTGCACATTTTCATTCCCAATTAGACATCACAACTACTTTAAAAACCCAGCAATAGCAACAACTCTGACAGCTTAATTGAAAATCAACAAAATAAAAAAAAAATTATAATGTCACCCACAACTCAAACACCATATGAAATGATCCAGATTTCACAGCAAATAAATCACCCCTGTCTGGAATTAAATCGAAGGAAAAAGGCATCACATACCTCCACTACTTCTTTGAGGAGCATAACAGCTGACATAACATTTCAACAGTTTATTGATGAATACAATATTGACAAGGACCAGTTTCTTCAATATAATCAATTAAAACAATCCATCAAAACAAAAATAGACATCAATAATTTTCACCTCAGACAACCATCACTACTGAATACCATCAATAAAATTGCAAAGACTCCAGAAACACTCTCAAAAATGTACAAACTGATATCTTCAACAAACAATGCACTTCAAATTCTGATTACACTACTGTAAAACATTTGAACCATTTATTTGTCTACTATCTTCCACTGTTTATGTCAAATAAATTTAGCAAATTTTAGATTTTTAACCTAAATGTGAGAGTTTGTGAAAGATAAACTTACAGTTGTAAGATTTGTTAATTTTTTATTAATTTTGTCAAACCTCCAAGGGTAGAATAAACAAGAATTTTTAGGTTAGCACCTATAAAAACTAAAAAAAAGAAAAGGACAGGAGTGGGAACTATTTCCCAGAGTGTTTAGCGACATGTTTTTGTATCCTGAGATGAAAGTCTGTTACATTGATCAAGCTGATCTCTGCGCCTGACGCTTTGCAAAGCTTGAGGATAATGTCCTGTTCATATTAAATGTTTTTGAGCGGAATTCACTGTGATGATTAATAAAATTCAATATCAGATCAGAAATTTTGTTCATGTAATTTGAAACAAGAATTTTAAATATTTTAAAGTAAAATAAGTTGTTATTTAACTTGATATTGTGAGTGAAAATAATAGATGAATGTGTGTCCTCTAACTAGCAGGGGGGCAGTTTTTGTCTCACATATTGTGGAAGTATTATTTGGTTTAAACTGCAGAAATAAGTTAGAATTTACAATTCAAGATTAGTAAACTTGAAAAATGAACGTTTACACAACCTTCTCATTTCTGGGTTAAAATCAGTACAATTTTCCTGCTGCCTTGAAATGAATATTTTCAATATTTTCAAGACTTTCATTTTCAAGTTAAACCACCTTTAATTCATTGTATTTGTTTCATTACAGTGAAACACATTCTAATGTGTTTCATTTTCACTGTAATGTTTTACAGTGAAAATGGGAAAATACCTTACCATTCACCACACACATAATCAATTTTGGAATAATGTTTGCCATAACATTTTCTCCATGTCCTACAACACCAACAGGTGCACCAAAGCTTTCTCGAGGTGCAGCTAGAAGTTCTTCTGCTTCATCTGAACTCTTTTCAAATTTTATACAAAGTTGATACAATATAAAATAATTCATAGGACACATCTCACACAGCACAAGATTTACAGAATCGGACAATAGCACACATTGTGCACTTAACCCGACTGATGACCACCTCCATACATTCTGGCTCTGTCCACCAACATAAAACTTCTGAAAAGAAACAATCACCAAACTGTCTCAAATCTCTGGCCACAACATCCAGTTACCCCCATGGTAATTTAGAAGAACTGAACATAAACTCCAAGCAGACCCAAACCCTGCTGCTTGTAGCCCTGACTATCGCCAAGAAAACATTTTTATAACTGGAAAAATAGGGAAAAATATCAGTACCTTACAATGTCTAAATCTACATACACAACAGATATTAATGGAATAACAATCAGCAATAGATAAAAATTAATTTGAATATTTTAATGAAATAATTCTAGATGCCATTTTATTGCCGGTAAGTTAATGTTACTGCGGAAACAAAAATGAGGGAAGGAAAAGGAAAATGGGAGAGCCTAATATATTTTTTCATTTTTCATTGTAATAATTTCAAATTTGAATAATAATTCAAATTAGAAAATAACAACCAAGATTAAAAGAAAAAAGTATACCCTAATCCACATGTGTTAAACAATTTCATTGTTTTTGTTGAGACACCCATTGATTATGTACAGTGTTTTGTCTTTGTTTTGAATTAATCTATTTTGATGTATACTTCCTTGTTTGTCTGTTTGTTTCTCTTGTTTTTGTTTGGTTATTTTATTTTGTTGCTATTAGTCATTCTGTTATCTGGTTATTTGTTTTGCAGATCAATGACCCATTTTCTTTTTGTTAGTCTGTAAAGTTTGTTGTATATAATGAAAGAAATTTTATTGTCTTGACCCAGAACAACTAAATTCAGTGCTGCTGGAATTCACTGGCTCTCTCAGGCAATCTCTTCTCCCTTCCTCCCTCCTTTATTCCCTCTTCTTTTCATTGCTTGATTTCAAAGAAAGAGCGAGGTTCTGTTGGGTGTCTGGGCTCTCCCTTAGAAATAGAGTGAGAAGCTCAGTCATCTGGGAGGGACTCAGAATAGATACACTTTCAGTGGCTTTTTAATACTGGCCACTTTCAAGCTCTTAGCTCAGAGTTCTAAGATTTACTGTGATGATTTGGTTTTTTTAGCCCAAGTCTCATGTCAAATAAGGATACAGAGTCTAAGAAAAGTTGCTGCTACTGTTTCTTTAGGAGCGATAATTTTAAACACCAAGATCATCTTTGTAGTAAGCTGATATGTTATTTTTGACTGGATTTCCTGGTGTTAGCCCAAAGCTAATATTGGCTGGGCTGTTGTAGCTGCTGTGGTTTCAACTGGAGTTCTCTCCAACAGAGCCACATTTGGTGCCAAATTAACATTTGGCACTTAACTGTACAGCCAATTATCATGTTCATGTTTATTTTCCCAATTGTCATGCATGCTTACTGCACTAGGTGGCAGAAACCAGCCCACATCATTGGGAGTAGAGCTAAGAAAAAATACATATTAAATGTACACAGAACTGCTCTTTAAAAACATTGATAACTTTATAAATTTCCAGTCCCTTTTAGACTTGAGTAAGTGGTGGGAACATGTGTTCAGCAAGAAAAGTGTTTTGAAACAATGCTTCATTTATTTTAATTTCATGTGCACTAGTTTGCACTTTGTACAGAGGAGAGCACATGAGCTGTAAGAAAATATTCTTATTTTTCCTCTGTGGACTTTTTAATGACAAGAATGCCATAAGGTGACCAGCCTCATAAGCCATGGTTATATCTTTTAAATACCCTGTAAAGTTGGGGTGTTGCAGATTTATTTAGTGGATAATTTGTATTGTTAACTCATTAGATGGAAAACAGAGATTTAATAATTAGTGCACCCCACAAATATGTGACAATATAGCTCCTCCTAGCCTACCATTGCTAAAGCTGTAAACAGTATTTAAAGCAATTTAAATATTGGAAAACATCAAAAGCAGTTGGATGTATTCATTTGTTTTTTCAGGGTGAAATATTGCTTTTTGAATTATTTTTCCTGCTGATTTTGGATATCATGCAGCTATGTTAATTTTTGCTGTTACTTTCTGTGCTTTTGCTGTGATGTGTAACCAAAGGAACAAAATGGTTTAGGAATCAGATGGAGTTTTGCAACCAGGAAGTGCTGACTGATACGTCAAAGGTTCAAATGATACTGAAATTAGCAGTGAGAACCTCAGGTCAGATAAAGAGGAGCTTTAATGGATCCAAACTAGAGAGCATGACAGAAGTTCAATCCCTTCCTTCAGTTAAAATGGCTAATGTGAAATCTTTTGGCAAACAAATTCATTAAACTGATGGCAAAACATTAAAGTAATACAAAACCAAAAAATAATTTCAGAAGCTATTTTTACTTTTCTTTGTATAATTTTCTAATGAAAAAATTTTAATCCATGTTTTTAACAGCAAAAATTAACTGAAACAAATGACACAGCCAGTCAACAAAGAGATGAAAGGGAAAACTGATTCATAATGAAAAGAAATACATTTTTAGCACCGTGGCACTTGCTTCAGACTGCATTTACTATGATTGTATAGAACTATGTTGCATGGTAGTCTGCTCTTTGTTGGGGTTTGTTGCTGGTGAGGCTACACACAGCTTTGTTTTTCTCTTACAGTATGGTAGCCACATGGAGGGGACATCAGTGCCATGAATAATAAATACAGTATACAAACGTCTGAGTTAAGACTATCCTTAGGAATTGCTAAGCAAGAAAAAAACAGCCTTCAGCGAGGATGACAGGGAATGGATGAGGACTATGCAGAAGCATCTTAGTAGTTAAGTTTAGGGCTATCAAAATAACCAATATATGAATAAAATCAACTCTAGAATAATGAATTAATTAAAGACACTGATTTGTAAAAATCAATACAAACTTACAGATGCATATGTGCTTAAATTGGTGCATTTCTTTCAGCAGAAGCAATGCAATAACAGACACTCCCTTCAATACCAGCTGCTGATCAGCTGTTCAAAGCAATCAAAAGCTGACATAAAACTTAAAAAGTTGAGTTTACATTTAAAGAATTAATTTCAGTTGAGATTGACATTTTCCCAGATAGTTCTCTTGGTAGCTTTTCAACGGCATCGCTGGTAATAGACTTCTAATTCTCAGAATACAGCAGAAGATGCTTTTAAACACTGTGGCTGAGTGGAAAGAGTAGTTGGTCACCTTGAAATTGTAAAGTTAAGTACAAGTTGCATACTAATCTACATATTGGTGTGTGGTTGAGTGAATGTGACTCTAGTGTAAAATACTTTAAGTGCTCATTTTGACTTCTAAGGCTCTATAAATCCAGGCCATTCTTAAGATTCAAATATAAACCACAAGAAATTTGTCTGCATCACAGATTTCAGAAGCCACCTGGTCAACTGAAACAATATACAGCATATTTAGGAAGTTATCACAGCACTTCACTTTTTTCATAGTTTATTGTACTACAGCTTTATTCACAATTATATTGTAAATATGTTTTGGATCTGTGCCCAAATTAAAAACAATGGGGTCTAGAAAGGTTTAGCTTCCATAATACATTAAGTTGGACTTAATGTTAAACATGAAAGTACACACTTTTGACAAAGGATGGAAGTGGAGGATCCTTATATCTGTGATTTCCTTTTTGTCCTGGTCAACAATATGAACAAGTCCAATCAGAGCAAGTGTATGCAGTGGTCATAACAGCTAGCTAGACAGATATATAGACAGAGAGCTGAAGATGTGTTTTCACAGCAGCTTGCCTCCTTGTCTCTACGCCAGGGAAGGAGGCCCTCTGTCGGCCTCTCCTTCTAACTCAACCCCCTGGCTTTTACTGCAGCCATTTTCTGCTGACTAACATAAACACGTAAAAAAAAATCCAGCCTTCCACACAGGGGAGGAGGTGGAGGAGGAGGCAGCAGCAACTGAACTTCAGCTTGGCCTTTTACTGTCCCGCTGGTGATCGGAATACAGAAAGGCCTGCTTTGCTCCAAAGCACCGACCAACACAACTTTTATTAACACATTGATCGAGCCATTCTCACAGCAAAGGCTATAATACTACCTTTGCGGATCATATAAAAGCTGGATTGCTCCAGCAAGCCCGTTTCACAAGGCAGAACCAACAGAAGCCAGAATCCGGTGAAAACTGCGAGAGTTTAAATACTCTATCCTGTTAGAATAGGAAAATGTATCGTTTGGTGGGTGACAGTTCAGCTAATGGTGTTTCAGGCCCGTGTGTTACATTCGGCCTGTATGTGATCAAAAAAGTGAGCTTCATCCGATTGGACTGTTACTTAAATGATGGATCCACGCTTTGCACTTCCGCCTTGGACGGAGTGTTTGACTGATAACGCCAACTGGATGAGAGGACGACTCGACTGTAAAAGTTAACTTAATTCTAATATTAAGTATCTTATGGTTAGGTGTAATATGTGAGTCCTTAAACCCTCCGCTGTCTGCGGGCTGAGCGGTGACGCCGTGCGTGTGTCTCCGTAGAAGGAATAGTTTATTTGCTAGGTTTGAAAGGAACAGGAGTGTGATGTCGCGGAGCGGCATAAAACTGCTGAAGAACTCAAAGACAGAAAAACAGCCTCCGACACAAAGCTCTATGAAATACAAGGGGAATTAATGATTTAGTTGAGCTGCGTGGCCAATGTTTGTCCTCTCACTCTTTAGGTCGCGTCTCTTTTAGGAATACAGTAAAGACATTACTGTGACGACCAGGTTTGCTCCTACCATTTCCAAGCTGAACCGCCACCGGCTGAAGTTAAAGCTGATCTCTGCGCCTGCCCATCCTGAGCTAACGGTCTTTATCATTCCACAGTTATTCCCATCATTGTGCCCCTGGTTGCCAGCTGGAGGAAATCCGCGGTGCTCTGCTCCACAAACGTCCCGCGTCAGCCTTCTTCCTCCTCCTCCTTCTCCTCCTCCAGGCTGCGGCAGAATGAAATCCTGCTATGTTCACTTTCCATATCTCATCTCACCTCCCTTCTTGTCCGTTACATTAGGTCTTCTCTTTCCATCTGCCTTTAATAGACAAATATAAATCTTATTATTATTACTGTTATTATTATTAGTGGTAGTATTAGTAGTAGTAATAGTATTACATCTCTTTGGACAGTATTCCCTTCATTACAATATTTTCTAACTTTTGTATTCATTTGTATGGAAGCCCGTTTCTGCCACTCTGTTAAAAAAAATTTAAAAAATCATCTCATTATAATGAGATAGTAATCAGATACTATCTCAGATACTATAATGAGATAGTGTCTCAAAATAGTGAGATAGGATTTCATTATAATGAGATAGTATTTCATTATAATGAGATATATATATATATATATATATATATATATATATAATATATATATATATATATACATATATATATATATATATATATATATATATATATATATTTTTTTTTTTTTTTTTTTTTTTTTAACAGATTGGCAGAAACGGGCTTCCATACATTTGTTTGGGTTGAAAGCTGTTTATTTCTTTTATCCATTGCTGTCATCCTGTAAATGCTCCACTTTGTGGTCTACAACAGCTTCCCTATATAATGCCATTATGCTGTTCAATTTCTGTCAGCATCCCTATGACCAAATTTTACTTTTAACTTACATGGAATCGCTTCATTGTTGTATTTGTTTTCTTTGAAAAACCCAGAAATCAATGCTTAGTTTCAGAGTTTTGATCTGAGACAATAAGAACATGGACATTACATACAATGTTGTGGAATTTGTTTTCACTTGCAAATTTATTTGGCCTGACTTATTTTGTAGACTATTACCTTAAAAAAGAAGCTTTAACCCATTTTTTTTAAATGTCTTTGTCGTTCAGTAATTTCCATTGCAGCGTGTTAAAATTAAGATAATATACAGTTAACCCCCCATTTTGTAATACATGTAAAAGATTGAGATTTAAAGTCAATATCAATATATCTATGAAACACTTTAAAAGACAGCACAAAGACTGCACCAAAGTGTACAATAATCCAAAAACCACAATAAAATAAGACGCATAACAATAAAGCAGAGTCAATGAAAAATAGAAATTAAAAAGCCAAGCCTACAGTAGAAATTTTAGAAGTGTTTGGTGCGCAAAACGGCTTAAATTAAATTCATGTCACCAAATAACAATTTTATCATAACTCAACAAACATCACAATTATTTTGAACAGGGTCTGCCAAAAACAAATCTCTAGTCTCTCCTTAAAGTATGCCATCTTTTCACGTTGTTGGTTTATTTTTAAATCCCTACCCTGTGATTCTTGAGAAGTGGGACAAAATGGGATTAAACCCTCCCCCCCCCCCAAAAAATTTAATTATTCCTTAATCTTATGTATTCAAATATGACATATAATGTTTTGGAAATGTAAAGATGCTAAGGTGCAGGCTCCCAGTTGCAGCAGTTATTTGAAAATTTAATTTTTAACGAACCTGACCCAGAACTTTGTCAATTCCATCTGACAAAATAAATATAAAATTATTTTTAATGGCCCTATTAGTGATATTTTTACTCAGTTTTACAGACAAATGCTTCTCAAGAAACAAAATAAATATTATTTAAAACAAAAAACAACATAAAGTCCATCCGACAGAGTTGACACAGAACTGAAGATGGTGACAAACTACTGAGTATAAAGAAATACTTGATACATGTGAAGTGATGCAATTTATGTAAAATACATTAAAATGAATTAACTGCACATGTAAGTGAGATTTGTCAACATCACTGAAAGAGGCAGACTGTCAGTTCAAAACTTAAAAAAAAATGCCAAACTACCTCAATTAATATGATGTTATTCTGAAGGAGGACATATTGCAGCTCATCAGCTTTACAGTATACCAAATGAAATCTTTGTAGTATACACAAAATTTCATCAAAATCTTGGAAATTGTCAGTTATGGTGTCGACACGACATGGTTGTGACAAAAAACAGAAGAAAAAACTAAAGAATAACATATTCTAACCAAAGCTGCCTAGCTTTCTTAACAAAGAAGAGAAAGGAAGAGGTCATGAGGTCCTTAAACATTCTGATGCCCCCTAATAATTAGTTTTAACCCTCTCCAGGTGGCAGATTTGCAACAGCTAAATGCTACCATCATGTATTGAGTTCTGCTCCAGGACAAGGGATCCAGGACACCATCCACTTATTACAAAGTTTAAAATAAAAAATATTCAGCAAACACCAGGAAAACATTATTGTGCTCACATGGCCCAGGTTAGTTTAGTCAGATATTTTTAAAAATATATATTTTGTGTATACTTTATTCAAATTTTGTGCTTTAGCCCTAGGACCTGTTTTGTCCCTCTTCTCAAGAATCACTATTACTTATTTTAACAATTTTTTCTGTTTCTCAACCTCAAATCTGTGGTATTTTTAAGCACCTTGACTGACAAATTTAATCTTTTGCTGTTAGCATAGTTTGACTGAATTTTTTAACAGTGACCCAATTAGAATTTTTGAGCTTGACTCCAATATATCATTTATGCGTGTTATACTTTTAGATAATTGTGCAAACTTTAAATCAGTTACATACTTTGTGTTTAGGACATGTCGGGCTCAAGGAATGAAAAACATGGTGGTGTACAACTCATGCCTATGGTTTGTAGAAATGGAGGAAACAGCAGCGCATGCACTTCCTGCGTGGGATGAAGAGAGCATCCCTCCCGCCCCCCATCCTTCAGACCTTCTACAGAGGGACCATCGAGAGCCAACTGACCAGCTACATCTCCATCTGGTCTGGGAGCTGCAGGGCCTCTGACTGGAAGTCTCTACAGAGGGTGGTGAGGACAGGGGAGAAGATCACGGGGGCTCTGCTCCCCTGCATCAAGGACATCGCAGAGAGGCGCTGCCTATCTCGCGCTCACCAGATCCTCTCCGACCCCACCCATCCCAACCATGGACTGTTTTCCCCCTGGCGTCTGGAAGAAGGTTCCGCAGCATCTTGTGCAGAACAACCAGACTACTGAACAGTTTCTTCCCCGGGCCATCAGACTGCTTAACGCCACATAACACCCCTCCACACACTCACAAACCAAATGACCCCCCCATGGACATGGTCAATACATGCACTTTAGTTTAGTTTTGTTCACAACACTGAACCTGTGTATTCTATGGCACTTGTATTGTATTATTTATTTATGGGTAATATAAGGTTTTAGCTCTGCTGCACTGGTAGCCAAGTAACGACATTTCGTTGTCAAGATTCACCTTGTGTTTTTTTTGTACAATGACAATAAAGGAAGTCTAAGTCTAAGCCTAAGCTTCATATATGGAAAGTGTTCACAATTAAAAGTTTGTTTTAAAAAATATTAAAAGTTTTAGTATTTAATGTAAAAACTTTTACAGGCCATGGTGTCAGTCTATAGTCTATATTGCTTCCATACACTTCTCTCTGTGCAGTCAGTCCAGAATTATACCCCTGCAATAGACCTTCTGTCATGTTTGGGGCTATTTTCTTCACCCACATGCAGAACACAACAGGAGAACAGGAAATCAGTTAAAGATTGTTTATTGAAATACAAAGATGAATCTGAATGAGTGTGTGTGGTTCCAGGGAAGGATTCTTGAAGGCGTTGGCACACTATGGAACAGCAAAGAGAGACGATGAGTCTTAGTATTAGGAACTGATGTGAGAATGAATTAGAGTGATGTTAAAAATAGTCTCTTCCCAAAGAGAAAGGAACATACAGTGTCCTATAAGAGTAAAGGAGCACACAGGTGGAGTACATTTCATGTAGACGTAATCTGACTTTGGGTAAATCCAACTGACCTGAAACAAGAGAGGCTAAATCAAATTTTACTTGATTATCTTTATTTATTAGATATGCTGTAGCAATGTCTGTAGCAAAGAGACAAGATCTGCTCTTTCTCATCACTTTGTCACGAGACAGAGCAGATAGACGACCAGGTATATCAAAAGGTTCTTGTTTGGGTGTTGTGGTGGCGCAGGGATTAAGCACAACCCACATATGGAGGCCTTAGTTCTCGAAGCGGCTGTTGCAGGTTTGATTCCCAGCCTGGCAACCTTTGCCACATGTCTTCCCTCTCTCTCATTACCCTCTTTCCTGTCAATTCACTACCAAATAAAGGCCACTAGAGCCAATAAAACCTTTTTTAACAAAAAGGTTATTCTTTAATGAATCAAGAACTGTGAGCACCACCATGTAGGAGAGTACAACCCAGTCGACAACGGAACACAACAGAGGATCCCATAAAAACACAGGTGAATTTAAATTCACTCAGGGAGATAATTAAAAAGCTAAAAACAGCTACAGCAATTAACTCCAATTTTAAAGGAAATTAACAAGAAAACTCCAACCAAAAACCAGGATCACGACAGCCTTGCATTAATGTTATCGCCTCTGACAGAATTGTTCTTCTCCATCTGCCTATCTTTAATTGTATCTTATCATAGACATAATCTTCAAACTCAGTGCATTTGTATTAAGTATAATAAAAGAAATGCCTACATTTTGTGAGTGTTGCTTTTGAGCATTAGAAGTGAAATGTTCCTGTCCTGGAATTCCTCCTGGCTTTGAGGCATGCTTGTCTACCTCTGCACTCTGAGACCCTTCATCTTTTTCTCACATTACAAAGATCATTACTGACTGACGGCCTCCTACACACGACATGCCACCCAAAGAGTTCTTTGACAAACATTTCAGAGGATGGATGGAGGTCTAAAAAAGCATTCTGCCTGGAAGAACTTTTTTTCTATTGCTTACCTAGACTTAAAAAGCAACATCAAATTAACCATCAGAAATGTTAAAGGTTTCATAATATACAAAATCCAACTGTTTTTGCAAAAATGATGCCATAGATTTATTTTACTTCAATACATTTCAGTATTTATCTTAAAAATAAGTACTGAAAAGAAAATCAGGTAAATAATGGACAGAACAGGATGACGTTTTTATTTTGACTTCTTTGAAATAATCTTTTCTTTTCTATAAATGCATATTTCCACATACTCTGCATTTCAGCTTTCCAGAAAGGCAACAGAAAAACAGAGGCTTTTGACATTATGGCAAACTGATAGCAAAATATGAGAGACATCACAATTTAGATTAATGTTATATCTCATAACCATGACTTTTCAAAGATTCTCATGAGGAGAACGCCTCTCCAGTCCACTCTGTTGTCCAAGAGAACATGAAGGTATATATACTTCTCTGACCTTCCTCTTCTTCTCTAATGAAGGCTATAGTGTTTGACCTTTGACCCTTATTTCTCTTGAAATTTACAATTATCTTGATTTTGTTCACATTAAAAATGAGATGACGGGAAGCCTGCACTAGAGAATATTCACAAGTGTTCTGCCAACTCTAGACACTGTCTTATTCAATTTAAAATTATTCACAGGCTTCATTACTGTAAGGTGAAGTTACATAAAATTTTCCCTACCACTTCCCCACTGTGTGACAAATGCCATATTGAAGAAGCCACACTTCTCCATTCTTACTGCTTGTGTACTAAGTTGACCCCATTTTGGTCTGGCATATTTAAAACTTTATCAGATATGTTTCATACAGAGATAAGGCTGGAGCCACTTCTGATTGTACTCGGAGTTTCTGCTCAATTGTCACAATTTAATAAATACCAACGACAACTTTTGTCTTATGCCTTCATCATAGGAAAAAAGCTAGTGCTGATGTTTTGGAAAAAATCTGAGGCTCCATCAGTCAAAATGTGGCTGAGGAACTGGTAAGGCTCTCTCATCTGGAAAGAATACGGTTTTCACTAACAAATAACTTAAAACGATTCAATAAAACTTGGCAACCCCTTCGACAATATATTGATAAACACTTGAAAAAATTTGATTTGACTCTTGATGTGATAAGATGTAAGTCCTAGGGAATGGGGAGGGGGGTGGGTTTTGTAGTGTCCTTGTTTATGTTACTTTTGTTTTGACTTTGTATTGTCTTTCTGTTTTATGCTCACATCAAAAGAGGATGGATTTGTATTGTCTGTTCCAATCTTCATGTCTGATTCCTCAATAAAACTGTTTGACAACAAAAAACACTGATGTAAAAATGAGATGACGTACTCAGCCACTTCTCCATCTCTGATACACCTGACAAATGCAGAGTCATCTGAATATTTCTAGAGAAGACTAGAGTCTGACTTGTGCTTTAAGTCTGAAGTGTAGTATGAAAGAGCTGGTGAGAGTACAGTTCTCTGTGGTGCTTCTGTGATGCCATACAACTGTTTAGTCCTTTAAACTGTGAAAGAGAGTTGAAGACAGATGAAGTTTGTGAGTCCTTCATCCTCACAAACTCCTCAAATGGTCTGTTTGTGAGGGAGTCATAGATCTAGACAATTGTTGACAAAGCATGGTGGAGCAGCTGCATCCAAGCCATACATCACCATGAAAAGCATTGGATGCAGTGGTGTAAAGCACACCGCCACTGGCCTCTAAAGCGATGAAGACATGTTCTCTGAAGTGAGGAATTGCACTTATCCATCTGGCAATCTGAACTTTGCTGACAGCCTTCCCAGAAGAGTTGAAGATGTTCTAGATGCAAAGAGTGGACCACAATAATATTGAACCATATGGGTTATGAATGGGATGCCAGTTAAGCTCATATGTGAGTCAAGGCAGGTGAGTAAATACCTTTAGCAATATTGTGCATATGCTATATGTATGCTGAGTGACACATTTGTATTCTTGAAGTTGCCTCTTTTTTAAATGCATAAAGATGTAAATAAACATTTTTGTGATATGTCTTGACACAGAATTGTTTTTTGCTTTTGACAAAAAAGTTAATTTCACTGAGAGTTACTGTACTTATTTGTTACTTGTTGCAGAATGATAATCAAGAAAAATTATCTCAGTTTTCTCTCTAAGCATTTTGCTGCCTACTTCAGTGTCTTTTATTGTGAATGGGTTCCAAAATGTAAAAAACAATGGATGTAGAAAATACACTGAAGCTGACATTTTACACCTTTTAAAATGGTCTAGATGAAAATTATTTTGATTATCAAATACTTAAGAAATTTTACTTTGTAAAGCTTTTATTTAATTTGTGAGAATATGAAGGAACATGAAAAATATTTAGAACCCCCACCAATTTATACAAAAATGTAAAGTGGGCTCAGCTAGACTGATTTATTCTGCATTGACTGAAGACAGAACAATGTCAAAAATGTATCTGTAGTTAGACTTAGACTCGTACTTTATTGATCCCTTGGAAAGACTCCCTCAGGAAATTGAAGAACATAACATGTGGGTAATAATTTATGGGAAATTAAATTATTTTCTGCAGTACTCCTGTGATGTCACTTTGAAACTCATTTTGAATAAAAACAGCAGTTGGTTTGGGTAAAATCTATAAACTTTACCCTGCTGAAATGTTAAAACAAAAAATATATTGACGTTTCAAAACAGATTGTAAAACCTTTTCCTAAGCATAAGCGTTCACATATTTTCTTTCAAATATTTTCATTTCATTTTAGCATTAATGTCTAATAAAGAAAAAAACATTCACTCTGTCATTTTAGCATACAGTCACTATCACATTTTAAGCAGGATTCTTGTTTTTTTAACAGATAAGAATTTCTGAGTTGTTTATTAGTAATAACCTTAAAAAGATGGACTCACCATCCACCATGTCCTGGCACTGACATCGTAGCACAATTGCCACTTCACTGGATTCTCAGTCTTATTGCACCTTTGGGTTGTAGATGATTTTTCCATGACAGTGAAATAAAGGAGTCCAAATTCCAAGATATGGTTCAGGAGAAAAACTCAAATTTCTTGATCCACTTATGAATAAATGCCTTGGAAATGTCTTTAACTCAAGTTCTACTATGTGCAAAGCCCAGATTACTGTAGATTAAGACACAGCCAGCACAACTACCATGGAAAAACTAATGAAATAAATAAATGCTTCAAAATCTTCTTAGCTGAGAGTCTGCAGAAGTCCTGATAAGAAGATAGTTCCAGGCAGGGATTTCCACAAATTCCAGTCCACCAAGTGGTCATGTTCCAATAACCAGAGAATTTATTTCTTTATATCAGTGTTTCCCTACCTCATTAAGCTTTGAAGCATCTGTTTCTCACAGGATTAAACCAATCCTCTATCCACTATGGAAACCTTTTAAAAAGTACAGAGCAATAAAAAATAAAAGTGCATAGGTCTTTAAAAATTTCAAAATCAACATGAAATTGATCATCCCATAAACATGTAGACTGCAGCTCACCTAAAAAAATCACCCTATTTTAGTTGCATCTTCATAGAAAATCTCAGAATAGGAACAAGCTTGACATGTTTCAGTAGCTCTGAAAGCGATAGAGGAACAAAAAGAAACAATCACTAAGAAACTCAAGAAAAAGCAGCCAAGCCCTTTCTTCAGGAGAGGGCTGTCCCTTTGGAAAGGATGATTACAGATGAGTGCCTACACACACACACACACACACACACACACACACACACACACACACACACACACACACACACACACACACACACACACACACGCACACGCACACATACACACACACACAGGCATGCACATGCATACGCACACACACGCACAGCCAATCTCCACATTGACCATCATTTTTCATTCATTTCTATAGCCTTACTCTGACACACACACACACACACACTGCAATAAATGAACCATTTCCAAACAGTTATAAAGGAATAAAACAAACATGTTGAAATGTTTCTTTTACATCAAGATCTGTGTGACTGTTGACAGGGACTCAGAGATCATGTTAAAATTTTAAAACAATCTCCCTCTGTAACATTTTAAACCACACAACAGTTTCCCCCAGAAAACTTGCTAATCCCAGTCTGTTTGCGTTAAGATTTTGTTAAAAGTTGACAGGAAATTTGAAAATATGATCAGTCTAATTATGTGGCATTAGAAGACACTGTTGGCAATACCTAAACACCAACCATAGTGTCTTAAAGAAACAAACAAAAGAATAATAAACATTTTCTTTTTGTGCTTCTGTTGAATTCTAATGAAGTAATCAACAAGTAATCAAACAAGCTACTTAATACTGGCAACTTTTAAAAGTAAAATAAACTAAAAGAAATATTACCTAAAATGGACAATGATTAGTAAATATTTACATACTTAAAATATTCTTAGGGTAAAAATTTGTTGCATTTTCTGAAACAAATATTTCCAAACATTTTATTTCATAATATATGCTGTTGTGCAGTTTTTTTGATTTGCCGGTTGTGATTGGTTATTTATCCAAATCATTGTAGAATTGTCTGTTTGGCAGGCGGTTTGGGCCATTTACATAATTTTTGTTGTAAATAATGTGTTGTTTTTTGGTGCACAAGTATACATTTGGTACATTTTTTTAAAAATCTTGCATATTCCTTTGGATTGGAGCATGCCATTTTTAATGACTGCACTGTATTTGATCTTACTTTGCCAAGCACATGGCAAAACATGTATTGGTGAACATGTGTGAGACAAAATACATGGCACACATTATTCTTTGTTCACAAACATGTATGCTCAAGTCAATCTCAATGAGAACCTCTAAAAGTGCAACTAATTCAGCATTTATTGTAACGTTAAAGCGAAATCAGCCAGAATCCAAAACGCAGCCACCACAGGAGTAAGGTAAACCAAATGCATTTATTACAAAAAATAGTGGTGTAGAAGGGACTGTACGGGGTATGGTCAGACTGGTAAGTCAGGACGGGCATGGATCCAGCCAGGGGGGAGTGTAGTGTGAATGGACAAGGGAGGTTTTGGGGGCTGAGGGAACAAACAGATGACAGGGACAAAATCCACCAACCAGAGACTGAGTCGTGAAACGATCTGGGGTCATGCACAGGCAAAGAAATCTAGTAATCAGAAAGCTAGAGGCAGGGTCAGAGACAGGCAGGGTTCATCAGCAGTTGGTCTGAAATCTTCCAGCAGCCAAAGGACACGGCAAAATCTGTGGTCAAAAAACAGGCAGGATCAGAAAACCAGAAAACTCTTTGAAACATGAAACAAGACTTGAAAGCTGTGACGGGGGCAACGGACGATCTCGCACTGAGCTGGTGACGAGCAGCTGTTTAAATAGAGAGCAGCACAGTGAAGGTGAGGGTAATGAGTAATCAGCACAGTCCAGGTGGAGCTGAAAGGCTGAAATCATGACATTTATAGTACAAAAATACTAGAGGGTTTCCCCTAGAAAATTTGCTGGGGAAATCATGAGACAGTGTGTCTGGCTCATGATTTATTGGGGGAAACTCGACATAACCTCTCATGTTTCCAGGTACCAGATTATCTGTGTAAGGTACCAAGGTTCTGACATCTACCAGTTGTTTTCTTGTTGTTGTTGGAAATCGATTTTTGAAAAAGTAAAAACAAACAAAAAATTACTCCCCACCCATCCAATGAAATGAATCTATACTTCAGGGACAGAATGATAAAATATTGTCAGGCAGCTCAGATGAAGCTGTTTCTATCATTGAAACCAAATGAATTTGATTTGGTTCCATGACCAGATGTGTCTATTTGAATATCAACCTTGAAAAGGTAAGTTCAACTGGTTTTTGGGATATTCAGAGGCTCCTGTCTCCTAATTAAATACAAGGGACACTCTAGAAGAAAGAATGAGCTTTCTCTAAATTATGGTATGATTTGGACAGTAAAGTAAAATATGTCTAGAGACAAATCCAAGTATTGGTCCATTCATGCTGTACTTATCAAGTGTGACAAAAATGCACACAAATCTGGAGACTGAAAAGGTAAAGTGAAGGATTTTTTAAATTAATGAAAACATAAAGAGTTAAAATATGTCATGAAGGGCATCAGTGCAACAAAGAAGCTAAAGCATAAATCCAACAATCAACAATGAGTACCAGCAAGTTGATAGAATGAGGCAGGTGTAGAAAATGTCAAAAGAACAAGATGAGTTAGTAGATTTGTGATTCACATTTAGGAGACTTACAAACACAGAAGGAGCTGAACGAAAGCTCAAATAAACTTCAAGCCAATGGGAAAACACTGGTTTGAGAACTCATTTCAAATGCACAAAGAACAGAATACAAAAAGAACTAAAGAAACTAACGAGCAGAACTTAATTGATTTTGCAACATCCTTCAAATAATAATGAATACAGAGATCATTATGCAGCATCATTAACATTAAATTTTCTGTATTTGAACAATTTTTCTGTTTACATTTTTAAACAACATTTGACAAATTACAATGTTCACTCTTGACTGTACTCAGGGCAGATGCACAGACATGTTCAACTTTATGCACAGAGTGCAGAGTTAACTAAATAAATTCAAAGATATTAAAATAATAATTTCTGAATATTATCTGAGTGTTAGCAAAATGCCCCTGATCAGACCGTGAGACCATGAATGGAAGAGTTATGGACAAGACACTTTGGAGCACATCTGGTTCAAAAAGTGGATTCAAATCTTTGGCTGAAGTTGTGCATTTAACAAGCCTACTCCAGATAGCAAAATACGAGAAAATCAACATTGAAAAAAAAGATACTACAATCGGTTGGTGACTTACATGTTGAATCAACGATAGGGTTTCAACTAGAACTGACACTATATCAATGTTGATTCAACCATCATCTGAATGTGGTTCTACATTCACATTTATGTTGATTTTATATTGAATCAAAGTTAATGAATTTAACATCATTAAAAGTTTATTCACTGGTGTTAAACACATAATTTTATTGGCAGATGATGGTTATTATATGTTCAAAATGATCTTACATTACCATATTTCCAAAATGTGTGTAGACAACTTAAAAATAACAGCATGACATTAGAATAACATTTTATTTTTTAAAAACAGGCATAGATCTGTAGACATATTTGACTTCTTTTTGATTGTCTGAACAACAGTCTATTGTTCCATGGAAGAACAGCATCCATGAGGTTAAGCCAGCTATTTAACCTCATGGAAACAGGGAAACAGTATGTGTTGGGGTAAGCCAAGTTTGACACTGGTTTGCGCCACTTTGGTTCCTTGGTGCCTTCCTCCTTTTAAGGCGCATAATGAAGCCACTTTATTGTTCCCCCACTTCCAGCTACATTGGTCTCTTCCAGAACCTTTTGAAGGTGCTCAGGCCCCAGAGAAATCTTTTAGGAAACTTGTAAAACCTCAGAAGATAGGTAAAACGTCTGGAAGGTGGAAGCGGGCCCATTAAGTCCACATGCACATGTTCAGACTTCCATTGCAGAACAGGAATGTGCTCCAGCGGAGCCTTAGTGTACCGTTGTACCTTGGCATGCTGGCAAGCCAAACAGGAAGCCGCCCATGTCCATACATCTTTACGGAGTCCCGGCCACACAAACTTAGGCCCTTTCAGTTTAACAAAAGCTTTAATGCCCGGGTGTGAAACATAAAAATCCACCGACGCCAACTAGTAGGGACCAAAGGCTGAGGTTTGCCAGTTGAGACATCACAAAAAAGGGTTGCGCAACACTCATTAAAGGAGACCTCCTCTGAATGCAAACTGGATTCAGCTGCTTTAAAGGCCACAAAATATCCTGGTCAGACAGTTGGTCTGTGGCCATGGTGAGGTAGTCCACACCTAAATGCACATAAGCATTATTATTTCCAGCCACATGCTGAATGTCAGTGGTGAACTCTGAAAATGGCAGACAAATGCCAATGTTTCTGAGCCGACCACAGTTCAGAAACTTTTGCCATAGCAAAAGTGAGAGGTTTGTAGTCAGCAAAAGCAGCAAAGTCCCTGCCCTCCAACATGAAGCAGAAATGACGTGTTGCCAGAAAAAGGACAACATGTCACCTATCAAAGGTGCTATAATTTTTTTGGCATCCCGAAGTTTTCTGCTAAAAAAAGCGAGGAGTTGCCAGATACCATCCACTCGTTGCTCACAAACTGCCCCAACTGCATAATCCAGGGGTGTCAAACTCCAGTTCTGCAACTTTTAGATGTGCCTCTGCTGCACCACACCTGAAAAGAATGATTAGGTCATTAGAAAGGCTCTGGAGAACAAGGAGGAGGTAATTAAGCCATTTCATCCCAGTGTTTTGTACCTGTGGCACATCTAAAAACTGCAGGACAGCGGCCCTTGAGGACTGGAGTTTGACACCCCTGGCATAATCGGAGGCATCAGTTGTTAAGAGCCACAGGAGCCACTGGATATGGATGGGCCAAAAGCGCAGCATTAGCCAAGGCCTTTTTGGTATCATCGAATACCTGCACCCTCACGGAGGTCCACTCTATTTGCTAGTGCCCTTTTTCACCTCTAAGAGCTTCATACAAGTGGTGCATGAGGTAAGCTGCCTGTGGGATGAAACGGTTATAAAAATTTACCATCCCCAAAAACTCCTGCTGGGGCTTCTCTGAGGGAGGGGAAAAGTGGAAACTGCTTCAGTGCCTCTTGAGAAGACACTTTGTGTCCCAGGAACTCAACAGCAGGCAGTCCAAACTAGCATTTAGCTGGGTTCATGATCAGGCCATGTTCACTGAGTCTAAAGAACAGCTGACAAAGGTGCATCATGTCTTCTTCCGCAGACGGAAGAGCCACCAATACGTTATCCAAATAGACTAACAAAACGGCATACCTTTCAGTCATGTTTTTGGATAGTGCGAGGAAGGCGGAGTACACATAGAGAACCCACGCACGCACAGGAAGAACATGCAAACTCCGTGCAAAAAGACCCCGGTTTGGGAATCAAACCTTGGACCTTCTTGCTGCAAGGCAACAGTGCTCCCAACTGCACCACTGTGCAGCCCCTGAACAATAGCAAAAGACAAATTTAAATTGCCCCTGTGGCAAGATTACCATCAGGTTTCAATGTATCTCTTGGATATACCCAAAACCGCAGTTATCATGTCTTATGGTCTTTATGAGTTTTTATGGATGCCCTTCAGTCTTAAAGGTGCAGCCCAGACTTTCAAGCAGCTTATGGATTCGGTCCTGCAAGGTAGTTTTTCTCTGAGATGTGGGTAGACTGTATGAGATTATCAACCGTTTAGCAGTTATCTTAGCTACAGATTACTGTCTGTTGCTAAGCAACTGTTTCTGCAAACATGATGGCTTCACATGTTTGTTAAAACTGTTATTATGTTGTGACAGTATGGTATAAGAGATAATTTGTGAAAATCTATTTCCTCTGGCTTTTCCCAGTCCTATCTAGAAACAACCAATCAGTGGCAGGAGGTGAATTTTAGCAATCACAATCTCATGTGGCTGCTCACCCTCCCTGCGCCTTGCGCTGTGCTATGCTGTAGCTAGTGCAGCCTGTTATGAATTCTCAAGCTAGTTCAGGGAGGTGATGGAGGAGATTGATTGTTTTCATATATTATCTGTCCATAGAAAACTGTCACAACGTGGTATCAGCTTTACCAAATATAGAGAAAACATATTTTTTATGAAAGTTATCTTGCAGCTTGAATAAAATGAAACTACATAGCATGTTTGAAAAGTCTGGGTTGCTTTATGTGTATTTTTCACATTGCTTTTGACTGTTGCTCATGGGGAGAGACGTTTCAGTAATCTAAAACTGATAGAAAAAATTTAAGCAACCTACTTAAGAGGACTGTTGCATGTAAAATTCATGAGCAGTAAATATTGTGCTAGTATCAGTAATGAACCAAAGAAACCAAGTTGCAAGCCTTTAAAATTGTGACGCTTTTTATGGGTCAAATCGACTCAAAAATTGTAACAGCAGTTGCGCGGGGGGATGCAAGATTCCTGGCGCTGACCCTGCTCACACCAACATCACCTTAGAGAAAATGGTTGTTCCAGCCAGACTGGCAGAAAAGTCCTAAATGTGAGGAATTGGGTAGCCTACCTGTCATTACTGGTTGCGTTGTTAAGGTGCTGAAAATCCCCACAGGGACGCCAACCTCGGTCTGCTTTGGGACTCATGTGTAATGGAGATGCTGATTAACTTTTGGAGCGCAGTATAATGCCAAGACTCCCCATGTTTGCGAACTTCTCTTTCATTGTCGCTGACTTAGCATTGTCTAGGCAGCGCACTTGGGCAAAAACCGGTGGACCGATGGTAGGTAGGCTATATAATATTCCATCCCATGCTTCGCACGGTAGAAGAAAATGTGGGAACCGTTAAAGATGGGAACTCTACTAACAGACGATGATACTCATCACCTGTGCCGAGCATGTTGGCAAGGGCTCGATGGCCGGGACCTGCAAGTTTACAGAGGTACCTATGTATCAAAAGACACAGCATCTATTAAGCAGCATGTACTAATAATCTAAAAGCACACAAAAAATTTGCACCCAAAATAGGTAAAGATACAGAAGCTATTACAAAGTCCCACTGAAACTGATGTCCGTTGAAACACAGTCACCTACATCGATCCAAAAGGGCGAATCGGGATGCTGTCAGCAGTGCCCAGTGACGGCCCGTTACTTTTGCACAAAACGTCCGCCGGCAAAATGGCACGATGCTCTGTTTTCCAGCTGAGTCCACCAGGAAATGCCGTCCAGAGACCTCATGCATGATGAAAAGCAGCACCCACAGCTGCTAGCGAGAGCTGGGTCTGTCATTTTCCTGACGCACGAATGAATATGGAGGAATGCAGCGCTTCGCCTTCACTCCAAACCAGCAAGTGTAGAAGCAGAGAACGTTGTCCTTCTGTTGGTTTGTCACTGCAGCCACGATAACAACAGGCTCCGACTCTCCTTGAGTCACACCTGGTAGAAATGCATTTATACTGTAGTGCCTGGAAGCCAACTAAATCCAGTCAGCTTCTTCAGCCAGGGAGCAATAATTCTTTGTCCGGATCAGCGGAGAGCTGTCCAGCGTGGAGCGACATGGTGAAGAAAGTTGACACAGAAACATATACATAAAAAGGAAGGAAACGTCTCCCGAGCATGTTCACCATCAGCTCTCTCTGAACAGCTTGCAATCCCCCAAGCCGTTCAGAGAAAGCAAATGATCGGCCCGCTCCACGATTGGTAGAGAAGAAGCAGATTCTTCTTGAGCATTGTCTGTGTTAGCGCTTGGTGGGTTCCTCAGCAGACCCATCAGATGGTAGGTGGAAACGGAATCCAACGCAGCAACTCCATGGCAGTACTTGGTCTCATCTGTTTTTATCCCATGGAGATGGAACTGGGCTTCCACCTGCTGGAACCATGGTTCTGGATTGTGCTGCCAGAACTCTGGAAGCTTGATAATGACAGCAAAACAGAAGCAGCGGTTGGAGTAAAAGGCCACCTGGTAATAAACTGGGTTCGAAACCAAAACTGCCCCTATTCTGCTACTATTTGGATCTTTTTCCAAATAAGTTGATTAAATTTATTCAAAATGGGTACTATTAGTCTATTAGTCCCTAGAACTGGGTACTAATAGTCCAGTTCTGTTTAACCTAATGTTTCTCAGTTCTGGTCCTCAGACCCCCCTGTCTTGCATGTTTTAGGTGTGTCCCTTCTGCCACATACCTGGATTGAATCTGTGGGTGATTCTGGAAGTGTTCTGGAATAGAGGCACATTCAAAACATGCAGAGCAGGGAGTAGGGGGGCTGAGGACTGGAACTGAGAAGTTGTAGTTTAATCAGATACCTCTCCAAGAATTAAAAGATTGAATCAGTCTTTACCAAGTTTAGATGGTGAACAGAATCCTTTGGAGGTAGTGGCAGCAGACTACAATACCTCCTAAAATAGATGGAAATCCAGCAGTTGAACTTCCAGATTCCTTGGCCCAAAGGGTCAAAAGTCTCCATCAAATAGGGACCTGGCCTGCATAAACAGAACCAACATTAAGTCAATTTCCTCTTAATATTTGTCGATATCAAGTCATTATTAATATCATAAACACTTACTTCTTATATGTAAATGGAATAAATAAAAACTAGATAGAAACTGTAAGGCATATCAGGAAGCACATCAAAATAAAAGATAAAAAAAACAAGTGCTTTAAAATGACATTGATCACCAGTTTTTCCCCAACCTGGTCCTCAAGTCAAACTGCTCTGCATGTTCCTCTGTTTGACCACACCTCATTCAGTTGTGTGTTCAAACACTCATCAATCATCAATTGAAATGATGATTGATGCTGAAACAGGGTAATGCCTTACACTCCTTACCAGTTGGTGACGGTAATGCTCACCTAACCAACCGGCAATAAATTTCAAGAAGAAGCATAAAACTTGGACAGTAGTGTGCCTTGAGGATCGTTGGCATTTCAGTCATTAAAATTCAACCACAAAACAATATGTTTACATATGTTTCAATGACAAATCAATGACAAAATATATGTCATTGATTAAATGACATATATTTAACATTGGTTAGTTGGCTAGAATTGAATGATTATTTAATGTGACATAATAAAATGGCAGTAATAATTATTGTTGTGGCTTCATGTTAGAAACATAGCTGAGCAAGTTAGCTTGAATATTTGCATGTTCTCCCCAAGTATGCATAGGTTCTGTCTGGATACTCTAACTTCCTCCCATATTTCAAAAATGTGCATGTTAGTTTCATCTGTCTCTCTAACTTGCATGTCTGGTTAACTGATTACTCTAAATTGACCTCTGGTATGAGTGTGTAAATGGTTGTTTGGCCTATTTATCTCTTTCTGGCAACCTGTCCACAAAGCCCTTCTGACATTTGACTTAGTGATATTGGAGATAGGCACCAGCTCTCCCACCTGACCCCTCCACCTGTGGAATTGTTGATGAATGAAAGGATTGATAACAAATGAAACAAGTTTTGGTGTTGTTCGTGGTTTCCAGTAGCATCCTGGTAGTAAAGTAACTATAGCTGTCCTGGTAATATATTTCTGAATGCTGCCAATAAGTCACCATTTAATTACAGGGAGTTGGATAACAGAGTCTTTTAGCTAACTACTTGGGGTCTAAGGATCAGAACAGCCACAGCCCAATGCCGCTAAGGTCAGGATTCCTCTTTAAATGTCACACTACTGTTTAAGGATTCCCTAAAGCTGCCAATATTTTTCATGGTGACATTGCTCTTCATTGTTATTTTCAGTACTGCTCTCATGGTGCATGCTGGTCTGGGACAGAATGAAACTTATTGTGGGTTCAGAAATTTGAAACAGCGTGCCACCCACTGAACACACACATACAAATGTTATAATTAGTGGTCCAATGTATCAACTATAGGCTCCCACCCACTCACCTAATTAGACAATTAACCTCTAAAACGAGTAAACATTCTGCCAATCAGGACCAAACATGGCAGTGTTTGTTCAGAACATACACAGAATATAAAGAGGGAAAATTAAAGGTAAAAAATAATCTTCTGTTTGTGTGTGCATGTGTGTCTAGAAATACACACACCACAAACTTCTTAAACTTTTTTCAGTCGAACATAGTATATTTCTCTATTTATTTTATAGCTACCAAATCAGCTAATCTAATAAACTCATAGGTAAGCTGCCTTGTCCCAAATGTGTCTGGTTATGAACAAATGCATATCTTTTTAGCAAAAATAATCTCTTCATTGAGTTCCAGTCAGTCTTTAAACCACATCACAGCACTGAGACGGCATCAATAAATGTTTTGACTAATTTACAACTGAATACAACAATCTAGAACTTATGTCTTGGTAAAAAAAAAAAAAAAGAAAGACACTGAGTTAATGCTCCTATGCTAGATGCAAGAGATGTGTTGCCTCTGTGTCTGCAGAGAAAAATCATGACAGTTTTGCCCAATCACTCTCAAGAATCTGGATGACATCATACATCACTTGAATTCAACCACTTGCTGCCACAACAGATTGCCAAAAAATTTGTTTTTTAAGTCTTACACATGGGATGGCATGAGAACCTTTAGACATTCATAAACATGTGAATGCTTTTAGGTATCTTTCATCAGTGACTAAAAATAACAGTGATTAAGCTACTTCAAAAGAAGACTACTCTAGACAAGTCACTCACGAATAGCCTGTATGAAACCTACTCTTAGTAAAAATGATAGAAAAAGATGTTTTTCATCACAGCACAGAGACAGCTCTAATAAAGGTCCTTTATAACATCCGCTTTAGAATGTACTTTTAATTTTGGTCTTACTCAATCCTAATGCTACATTTGACATAGTCGACCATAATAGACTGGTTGAAAAACCCAAATGTCTGATACCAGAAAAATCCTGTACAGAAATTCCCAACCATTTTCCAAAATCAAAGATGGTTGGGAGTCATCAATCAGAAATTCAGGTGGGCAAACATTTGGGAGATACCACAAGAAAAGCTCAATTTCCTCATATTTCCAACTTGTAACATACTTCTCTTTCCATGGAATCCTTCTCAGTGATGGACACTCTGTGACACCCCTAAGGTAAACCACAATGACAATAAAGGAAGTCTAAGTCTAAGTCTAAGTCTAAGAACCTCTTGTCAGGCTGTAAGATCACACATGCTCAAGTATGCTATATGGCGCCATGACCTGATTCTTAGCAAGATGGTAGAGGTGCTGAAGGGCTGTTGACAGGGCAGCAAAGGGGAACAGAAAAGCATAGCTTCATTAGCTTTGTCATGAAAGGTGGATTGAGAGGAAACATCAGGTCAAACCCCCGGTTCTCACCAAGAAACCACATAGGTTGCTTGTGCTTGTTGGACTGGGGTTAGGGTTAGGGTTAGGGCTTTTGCAACTCCTGGTACAGCATGAAATATGAATTTGTGAGCTAGTGAATCAAGATGAGTTTATCTTCCTGTCTTATCCTCACAAACCAAGACCCCTTCCTCATTGTGTTGCTGTCAAATGTAATTTATGTTCCCATCATTTCTAAAGACTACCTTGGTTCTAATAAGGGTTGATAACCCTACTGCTAAAATTCCTTCCTGCAAGTGAAACTCTTGGCAATATTCTTTCAACAGTTTCATCAAAAGTGCTGGTTGAGTGACCAGAAAAAAAACTGGTTACACCACTCCAGTCAGAAAAAAAAAAATCTTTTGCTGCTGGTAAATAAAAAGTGGCTTGCAGGCACATAATCAAATCAGTCATTGACCATAGCACATAATGGGCATTTTAAAAAATGCTAACCAGTCTTTTACTGCACTCAAGCTTGAGGACCTCTCAATATATTTGCGCCATTACATACCTGAACAATTGGTTTCTGAGTTATTGTTGGAAAAAAGGCTGTTCAAACATTACAAAAGCATGGCTATTAAATCATGTTGCACTCCCAAGGAAAAGCTATTTCAGTGTTGTAACATCAGTGGTCTTATCAACTTGGTTTTTTTCTGATTAACACCAATGTGCACTGCACAACCCATGTACAGGATGGTTTACCTTTACAGTGTGTAATAGACTTTGCTTTTTGCAAGGTCCATAACGTCTGGTGTGGATGAACTTGAATGGCTTCTTCAGAGTCCTGACCTCAATCCAATAGAACACCTCTGGGATGAATTAGAGCGGAAATTGAGTTAAGCCTTCTCGTCCAACATCAGTACGTGACCTCACAAATATACTTCTGGAAGAATGGTCAAAAATCCCCATTAACTCTCTTAAACCTTATGGACAGCCTTGCCAGAAGAGTTGAAGCTCTTAGAGCAGTAAACCAACATCATGTTGAACCCTTTGGAGTGCTGTTGAAACCAGATGAGTCTTAATCTGAGTGGAATATTTGGAAATGAGGAACTGAGAGAAGCAGATCAATTAACACAGAAACAACACTGGAGAAGCTGAACTAAAAGTAAAGGATTTACAAACTAAACTGAAAAACCTTAAACTAGCACAAAATTGCAGACCGAAATACACAGAAAAGACAAACATCCAATGATGTAAGCCACTGAAAACACCAACCCTGTCTTTTTGCCACTGGGCACCACCATTGGGCACTATTGTGTTTGTCTGTAGTTTTCATCAATCTGCATGGTTATATTCACCTGATCAAATGTTGAAAATTTCAGAGAACCCTCTGGTTTTGTATGATTTATTTTTCTTCACCTTTTTTAACAGAGAGCACTTGTTGGTGATTCCTTTAGTTGCCCATGTGGTGGTGCCTCCACCACTATTTGGGCAAGCAGATCAAACTGTGGCTCACAGCCTGCCAGCCACGGTTTCTATTTGTTCTTAGTCACTGGGAATCCTCTAAAATATAAATTTCAGCAATAGGTTTGAAATGTGTTTGACATTTTAATATTTGTCAGATTCTACAAATATTTGAAATTAGTGAGTCCATATACATTGTAGTCCCTGCTCATTGTTTCTGTGTCAACCATGTTTAAACATGACACCCAAAGGCGTGTCATGTTTAAAAGCTGTAAAATATATGTTGGTGTAAAGCTGTAAAATATATCTTGGTGTCAAAGGTATGGGATAATGAAATCTTGGCCTCTTCCACCCATAAAGAGTGGGACTTTACAATGCAGGGTGTTACATATGATAGCAAGTGAATTAGATCAGCTAAAACTTTTCATTTGATTCAGGCATGTGTCTTTACAGGTGAAAGTTTAATCTACTTTTATAATTTATAATTACGACAATTAGCTACTCAAAGTCAATACCCTGTTTTTACTTTATTTATTGTTCTGGATATTGTACGTTCATTGGAAATGTGTAACTTGAAATCAGAGGACAGGATTTAAGGAACTAACCAGATTTGCAGGTGTTACACTTGGAACATAGAGACTATTTGTTTGCATCTTTAACATTTTTGCATCATTCTGAAATTGATCCAGCCTGATTAATAATTTTTCTATCAACACATAAACTGTTAACTCTTCGGGCCCTTTTCCGTATTTCTATGACTATTCATTGATTTCAGTCTCAATTGGCTGTTTGGACCATTTGAAAGTATTTTTTCTTCGATTGCTAATTAAATGTAGTACTTAAACGTTTCGTTTTATAAAATTTGAAAACTCGAGTTTAGAGGATGAATTTTCTCCTCCAGTTTCGTAGTGTTTCATTCCAACCCGGGATCTACACGTAAGTTTGGGTGACTTTTATTGTGAAGGATCCGGGGCGGAAGAAATATTTGTGTTGTTTTTTAGGCAGGCGGTTACAGGGTGTGGGTATCACGCAGTGGAAGAGCCACGTTAAATTTGTCTGCATTTTAGAGGAAGATGTCCCGTTTCAAAAGGGCGGGTAATGTGGACAGTCTGGCGGGCTTTCGAACCCCAAAGCTGGAGACAGCTGTTCCCTACGGGCTGCTAAAGGCAGCCAGGAAAAGCGGCCAGCTCAACCTGTCCGGTCGAGGCTTGACTGAAGGTAAGCACATATGTATGTAGTCTATTTTTATTTATGTAGGAGAAAGGAACAACAGCGTCAAATGAAGAACGATTAGCCTTCGCGGCGACGACTCTGAGACTGTAGGTGTCGCTGTTTTCTGGCCGAGAGGCGAATACAATGTATACGTTTCACACCCGAATGTATACTTTTATTGTGAAGGGGAGAAGGTGAGGTGAGAAGACACCAACGGTTTTACTACATTCCATTTTTGGTTTGGATTGGAAAGACATTGAGAATAAAACAAGACTCAAATTATATTTTCGTCTTTTTCTGGTGACTTCCGCAACCGCTCTAATGTTCTCTTGCCAACTTTACGTGTTTTGGGCGCAGAGGGTCGTGGTGGCAAGAAGACCAGCTGCATAGAGCAATTATAAAATACACCATGCATAACTCAGAGCTGTACATGATGACTTCATAAACTGTATCCCAAGTAGTAGTAATCAGTGGTCATAGAATCAGGCACCGTGATTGCAAACTCATAATTGTGATTACAACCAATTATGTATATTTGAGATGATATTAAATGAACACAGCTAGTACAGAAATATCTGATGTTGTTGTTCAGATCAATGTAGATATTTCACAACATCCATTCAAACCCGTTCCCGAGTCCATCTTTTGATTCGTTTCTTGTTTTAATGTCTAATTAGAAAATTATTGAGCAAGCAATGCTCTTGCTCTTGCAGCTGAAGTGCTGATTCCTAACCTCTGGTGATTTTCTGAGATATGGAGGAAATGAAAAATGGAACAATACTTTAAAAACTGTTACAGGTCAATATCTGCTTTAGTTAAATTTTCTCAGAGGTTTGGAGGACTCGGTTACATTAATCACAAATATTATTAAGACATAACCAGACAGGCATGGGTAATAGAGAAGTACTATTATTATTTCACTCTCCAATCCATATGTGGACATATATACCGCAGAAATCTCCTGTGGGTTGAGCTAATTGAGTTTAGCAGTAACTGCAATTTGGATGAGGAAAAGTTGAGGGCTAGATATTCAAAATAACTGTAGCTATTTAGCCTGGGTTAGTGAATAAATCTGTCTGGATGATAGTTGCTTCTCCTTTTCCTCATGCAGTACTTAAAGGAATGTGAAATTTTGAATAATTGGTTGTCTCATGTATATAAACAAAATTGTCTTGCTGCAGCCAGGTTTCTGAGACAAAATAAACGAAGCTGATTATCACAAATGAAGTCATTAATAAAGTCTTTGATGAGCGAAATCTGATGGTCAGTAAACCACATTTAATTGTTTTATGACAATGCTAGTGACTGTCCACTATTGATATGCTGCCAGACAGTGACCCTATGCAATCTGCAGGGTTTCTTTACATAGGAAGAAAACTTTTTACCAGTTTGAACCTGAACGGGTCAAGTCAGGATCCAAAGCTTAATATGTATTTGTTTTATTATCAGACACGTAATTTGTGGTCATTTTTCTCCTTTAAGTATAGGTATATCTCTTTTTATCTGTGACAGTTAAGGTGCCTCTTTTTCCTCTACTGTGGTGTATTGTTGTCTATCAATGTGTTACAAATAACTTTAAACAATTTCAAAGGCATTATTAGACATAAAGTTCTAACTACATCCCTGGATTGAGATTCAAGTCCTACAAGACGCAACAAGTGTCCTTCTGAACCTATATACTATAATGCTGCTCCTGAATTCCCCCACTGTGGGATTCATCCATAATGTTTCTATTCTTCCTATCTACAAATCCCTAAACGACACAAATGTAAAGTCAGCATGTACTACTGGGGTGTTTTAAGGGAATTCTGTTTGTATCTTCAGCGATTTGAGTCATCATGTGTCCCAGTCCCTCAGAATGTGTATCGGCTTAACATTGATGAACCAGCGGAAGCCCAGGAGAACGTATCGTTTGGAGGATCAGATCGCTGGTGGGAACAGACCGACCTCACCAAACTTCTTCTGTCGTCCAATCAACTAACACAGCTGTCTGAAGACATCAAACTCTTACCTGCACTAACTATACTTGATGTAAGTATAATCAACTCCAGCACCAACTGAAGAGATTAAGACGTTCATTTTGTGAAAGATTGGGCATAAGGTCCAATAAGCCAAAAAAAATTCAGTTGATGCAAGTTATAAAAAAAATTATCCAGTACTGTTGAAAGAAGTTGTCTCTACTTTTCTCAGCTAAACAAAATCAGGGTTTCCCCCAGTGTATTATAAGCCTGGTGGGCATTACCTGTCCCGCCACCTGTCTGAATGTTGTTTTAATTTTAAATAGGTATTTTATACACTAGTAACTGTAGACTGCTTGCATCTTTGCTGCGGTCCTTTCCACTGTGCACCGGCGGAGCAGAGTCCTTCTTGAAAGACAGGAATCTCCCATGTCAACCGTTCTGGAGTCTCCCCAATCTCCTACTGGATGGTCAATTTGACACTTTTTATCAGTACAAACTTTGTCTGATGTATTTTATTGGGATAAATTGATTTTCTTTAGGTTCAACCAAGCTTTTATTCACCAAGTTGTTCTTGCAGCTCCATGACAACCAGCTGAGCACTTTACCCAGCGCTCTTGGAGAGCTGCAGGAGCTTCTGGAGCTGCGACTAAGGTACAGTTAGTTAGTTTCATGGTGAGTTTTCTCTGGAGACATCAGTCACCAGTCTATCTTTTTTACAGTTCAGACCTTCTGAGAAGCACAAAGAGGAGCAGGACATTGTGTGTTTCATGTGTTTGGACAAAATAAAGGAAAAGAATCAAAGAAACCTGATGTGTCCTCTCTGCATGAGAGAACACAGCAGAAAAATAGACGAAGCACTTCTTTTCACTGAGCCTGAAGCTGACTGCCATGACTTTACTGTTGAGATTCATCTCTAAGTAAAACTATCATCTGAGTAGTTTCAAATCAAAATTAACTGTGTTTTTGTTACAGTCATAATAAGCTGTCATCGCTGCCAACAGAAGTGTGTTCCCTAAACAACCTTCGTTCCCTTACACTGCAGCAGAATCTCCTGGAAACTGTGCCAGAGGAAATAGGAGAGCTGGGAAACCTGACGGAGCTGGTAACTCACCACACACTCAACGTCTGCCTAGGCCTGTCGTGATAAACGATAAGTCAATTAATCGCACGATAAGTTAAAACTATCGACCTCATTTTAATTATTGGCTATATCGTGTCATTTCTTACTGTTGATGACACTGAATGAAAAAAGGCTCAACTCCGGTGCTCTCCACTGTCCCTCCCTTCCTTATTTCCTTAGTGTAATGCCCAGCGCGCATTGATGAACCATCTTATGTCACCGATTGTCGGCCCATCATCAAAACCTGAGAGACACATTAGCCGACAGAAAGCCTAGATATAACGGTTCGATTGAACCGTGTTGTGTCCAACAATGGACACAAAATAATAAGTCCAGTTCACTAATATTAATCAATTCCTTACTACAATCTACCTGCAATGCATGTAACTAGTGTCAGTCCTGACTGAATGAAAACCATTATAACCTATTTATGTCACATTAACGAAGAACAGCTGAAAAGTTTCCGGGTTTTCTGGTAGAAATTTCGCTCCAACTCCTCCTCTAGTTATTTATATTTTCTTTGCACGAACTGTTGAATAAACATTCATGTTGTTTCCGATGTCTGCTGGACTTCGGGTTGCATCGTGTCAGCTGTTCGGGATTCCCTCCGTGTTTCCCCTCAGAAAGAAGGAGGAGAATCTGCGCTTTCTGATTGGCTACCGGTCACATTCAACAGGCTGCGTCACTCTCCCAGTCTGGGCAAATCCTTGATTTAGATCAGTGCGGCCACGACAATCTACCGTAACACACAAGGGACAATCTTAGAATGAATAATGTTCTAAGATTGTCATTCGGGGTAAAAAGTCCTGTAGTTTGAACTATTGCATCAGGCAATCGTATTCTTCTCTATTTAAATCTAATTATTACTGAAAGGCAATATACTATACAATCTTCATAATCTGCACTCTTTTGGTTGAATGCAGTGTTTATTTCCACTTTGGCTTCATGTTGTTTAGTTTTTATTCAAGTACATTTATTGTTCATTTAGACTAAGAATCTATTTTATTTTTGGTTTTGGTTGTTTTATTTATTTTGTGTATCAGTCCCAGTGTTAAGTGTTCTTTTGAAAGTAAAGTGTATCTATCTTTGGCAGGAAATCGCATGTATTATTATGTAATTTCCATTAAATCAATGTAAAAAGGTCTTCAAACAATATTATCGTTTATCGCAATAATTTTTGAGACAATTAATCGCCCAGCAAAATCTGTTATCATGACAGGCCTATGATATGATAGAGGATCTTGTGACAGAGTATTTGTTCTGCTGTCTACAGACAGCAGAACAAACTCAGCCTCTTCATTTGTTAGGGCAGCTCATCCACATTCTGGTTCAGATCAGAGGGAACAATGGAAACAAGGGAAGTCTGTTCTACCTAGTAGAGATGTATGGGCCTGTGTGGGACACAGAGGCATGACTGGACCCAGTTGGTCTGGTCCTCTGCAGTTCAGCGGAAAAGTCACAGAACCAAATGAAGGAGTGACTGTTCTTCATGATCTTCAGTGGGTCACCTCATGGTTGGTTGTTACTGACATCTTAACAAGCTTTCCTCATGAGTCCTAAAGGAAAGTTGTGGCAGTTTCATTAATTATGGCTCCTTGATCAAAGTAAATGATGTAAGTGGAGAAGAAAACAGAGTGATGAAATGTAGATTGTTTGGAATAGCCTCCATATCTTTCCTACACTGATGGACAGCAACAATTTATTTTCCAATATTAGAACCTAAGAGTGTATAAGCATCCTTTCCTATAAGCAGCAGGTCAGTGCCAGGGAGTCATGGTATCTAATGAGGCGCTGCTCTCCCAGGTCCCTGATTCAAGCAGCTCTGTATTTTTCTGCCTTCACAACCATAGAAATATTGAGTTATGTTTGAGAACCCAGTGTGTATCAGTCAGACTGGGTTCCGACTGATACAGAACAACAAATGTTACGATGATTGCATGTGTGAAGAAGGATTTTGTTGTTATGCTAAATTTCATCGGAAGAGACGTGTGACCAGGAGGAGGGGCCGGAGCGTCGTCCCAGAGTCAGTCAGCAATGACCACGGAGGCTTCATCACCATATGAAGATGAGAGAGGAATAAGCATGGAGAAGAAATGTGACTACATCAATACAACAGGACAGCTATGACACTGTCCTGTTGTCATGTGTGAATTGCTTTCTGAATACTTCATGGTCCTGGCCCGTGCTGAGCTCAGCTGAATGCAGTTGGCTGGTTGTTGTTGCTTGTTTTGGGTCAGAATGAACCAGCAACCATGCTTTACTTTCACCTCACAGAGATGGACAACATGGATCAAAGATTTGATATATTTGATCGTGATCAGGTGAGCATATAGGTGACCATGGAGGGTATTGTCATAAACTAAATCCCTGAAAGCAGCTAGAAGCTGTAGGAATAAGCTTTCTCTGTTGGCTGAAAGAGGGATCTGTCATTCCACTCAGCCTGAAACAAACCACTTCTTCTCAGCATTTGTTCTTCAAACAAATGCTGTGACACAACAATCTACGCTTGTTCAGCAGGTTGCTTCACAAGGCCAGCTATCACTCACACAATTGTTACACTCTTCAGTGTGTGCTCTGCTGTGTTTTGTTATTTACTGATGTCTGTGTTCTTTTTGTGATTGCTTGAAGGATCTGTCCAACAACCTTCTGAAGCATCTACCCTCCAGTGTTGGCCATCTCTCAGCTCTGCAGAAAGTTTCCCTTTGTCACAACAAGCTGAGCAGCCTGCCTGACAGCCTGGGCCAGCTGGCAAGTAAGAGCACCTCTGAGGCCACAAGCAGGTTACATGCTTAGGCTGCATTGTTCATACTGATGTTGTCATAGTATAGTTTGTGATTTTTAAACATGAACACTTTTGTGATGAAAATTCATGTATGTAATCACATATTGGCTTTTATGGGTTTTCGTGTTCAGTCAGTTTTTTTCAAAAATCTGTTCAAACAAAGTTTATTTAGTCATGGACAGCACAGTGAGCAGAGCGTCATGATAAAAAAACAAACAAGTGTGGTTTGGTATGAAGGGTGTTTTAGCCCAGTCATTTCTTTTTCATGTGCTTTAAACAAAACACACAGAGAGATGGTATATTTAAGTTGGTTGTGTGGAAAAAAAAATATGCTGCTGTGCTAATTCTATTTATTCTCTCAAAATGTATCCAAAAAATTTTTAAATGTATTGTATGGTTTTACTAATTTTGCTTACATTGTTATAAAATATGAAAAACTATGTTTTTCTCACAACTATTTGTTAAGTTCTATACACAATTTTAATGTAGCAAACCTTTTTTGCTTTGTTAAATATAAGTAGCTGTCAGGTATCATGTAGATGTTTGAAGCGTTTTGTGTTCTGACCTGGCCCGGCAGATGTGAAGCTCCTTGATTGCAGCCACAATCAGCTGACTGACGTTCCCGACAGCCTGGCTGGGATGCTGGCTCTGGAGCAGCTCTACCTGAGACACAACAATCTACGCCGGCTGCCGCAGCTGCCTGCACCCGCTCTCAGGGTAACCATGGCAATCAGTCTACAGCTATGGGTTCTAGTGTATAAGCTGTGACCCAGTCTAGCTGTGTATTGGCAAAGTTTGCTATAAACTAAGCTGTGTGTGTGTGTTCGTAGGAAGTGTTTGCTGGGAACAACCAGTTGGAGCTGCTGGAGGCCGAGCAGCTGACCTGTCTCTCTGCTGTGACTCTTCTAGAACTGAGAGACAACAAAATCAGAAATCTTCCTGAAGAACTCATGCTGCTGCTCACTCTGACCCGGCTGGACCTCACTAACAACGACATCAGCACGTAGGTGTTTACACACACACCCTCCCCTCTGAGCATACAGGCCGCTGTGTTTTCCATCTGCATTGGAACTGTGGTGTGTTTATCAGTCTTCCCGCTTCTCTGAGCCTGCTGCCCAACCTGAAGGTGTTGCTGCTGGAGGGAAACCCTCTCCGTGGAATCAGGAAGGAACTTCTGGCTGTAGGTCACACCTCAAAAACACACACACTATCTATTGGGTTTGTGCTGGAACTGAAAGCTGATATCACAGCATTCCTAAAGCGTGGGACTCATTCATGTTCAGCTGACTGTGTTGAGTTCTCACTGACCCCGTCTGTACGTCTGAAGACACTCATTTTTAAGTTTTGTGTGTGGAGTCAGGCTGCTGTGTGCTGGGATGTTTAATTTTCAGTCCTTTACAGAATGTTTCATACTTCAGTGCTAAGAGCAGCACAACATATTGAATTATAATTGTCATTACCATAATGGTGAGTCCCAATCACAAAGCTCTGGTTTAATTCAGTATCTTGTTGTGCAGTGTTAAGAATTAAAAAGAGGAGGATTAACTTGATTTAGCTCTTTAATTAATTCTCTGTCCTAGGTTCTTGTGTCTGTGTACGTGTGCAGAGAGAAAAGAGCAATCATACGACTTCAGATATTCAGAGTTTTATCCAGAGAAATTCAATGCAAGAAGAATGTTACAATAAGCATCTCACCTAGATTATCAAAAGTCCAAGACATGACAAAACAGAGACAATGAACTGAGTAAAAAAACAAAAGATGCATCTTCCGGGAAACTCTCACTCAGCACAAAGAGATTCGAACTTCTGCTGTGAAACAAACCATTTTATGAGAATGTGTATTCTCCTCATTTGAATATATGCATTAGGAGGTGTGGTCCTTTCCTTTGTGTGGGCTGTCTTAAATGTTAATTTTATTACCTCACAGACCCACTGAACCCCCAGCTCTTCTTGTATCAGGCTCCTTTAGGCGATCTGATTTATAGCGTGCGTCTGGAACGTTATCTCTTGCCTCAAAATGCTTCAACAAGAAACCAGCTTGTATTTTTAATCAAGCTTGCACAAAATGTAATGCTAAATAATGACTATAAGTTTGGATCTAGGAAGTAACTAATTCAAAACATGCTTTTTAATGCTTAAAGAAATATACCAATATGTTTGATTATATGTTGTAACAGACTTCTATAGTTTTTAGTGTTTGCCTGAACTATTCAACCCTGAGTAAAGAATTTATTGCCCTGATAGCCAATACACTCCCTGTCTGAAATGTTCCTTAAGGAGTATAAGACTGCTTTCTGATTAGGAATTTATGTAAGTTCAGAGAGTCACCAGTTGTTTTAGTTTGGATTTGTATCTAAGTTTATCTTAACCTAAAAGTTAACTTATGTACTATTGTGCTACTTTAAAATTATATTTCAACAGCAGGCAGACATTTACATTGAGCATATGGATATTATGTTTGACCAATCAGATGGACTCCAACAGTCCATGATGCTCACACCTCAGCCGGATTTTAGCTTCTGAGGTGCTGAAGCTGGTAGCTGGTGGATCATAAGAAAACATAATGATTCCTGATTTCATCATAAGTTCTCAGCACCCAGATTTGTCCTTCGGTGCCTAGATAAGCTGTGAACTCATAGAACATGTTTAATATCTCAATAGTTAAATTAAAAAAGGATTTAAATGTTATTGTCAGACTTTTACTTCAGTAAACACACATTATCCTGAGACAACGTCCTTGATTTAATTCTGTGTTTGAGTGAGTTTAAGAACCGGAAGGATTTTCTCCATCCTTTCAAAAGTTTGACTTTTCCAGATCTGTTGGCAGTCAGTACAGATTGTAACCCTATCCAGTCTGTGACCTGGGCAGTGGGACTGTTTTATACTTTCAGAAAAATCCAAGAAAAACTCATGAATGACTGTTTTATCTTAATATATATAGCAAATATATTTTCACTATAACAACTATAAGGAGGTTATTTATGCTTATTTTTGTGTTGGTGATTTACCTTTCTAATCAAAAAAAATTTGTAAATGTATATTAGTTTGCTTAATAATTGGACTAAACTGGGAGCTCTTAGTGACTTCTCTAAGTGTTTGTTAATCTGAGGGACGCCGTTTGTCCAGCTTGGCTTCCTAAGCTTCCTCCGCGTGTTCTCCTGGTGGGACACTAGTTTACATTTCTAAACTAGTGTCCCACTATAAAGATAACAATAACACTATAAAGATGGAGTGGTTGCTACCATATTCAACGAAAGTTTATTCAGAAAAAACTTTGGAATCAATAAATGACACATTGGTGTTAAGGAGCCAACATGAGAACAGCTTCATGCTGTGTAGAAAGAGTCCAAGTTCAACATGATGAAAAATTAATTCAATAATTAATAATAGTCACACATTATTAATGTTATTGTAGTTTGTTTGAAGAAAAAAAAAATCACAATTTTCTTCCACCCATAGAACACAGCCATTCACTGAAATAATACAAATTTGAAAATTACCATTAAATTAAAGCAGCAGTGGCTGCAAGATATGGCCTCCAGTGCCCTCACTTTGTCTTTCTCTTTGGAGATTGGACATTTTTGTTCAGTTCCAGAGGAAGACCGAAGATGTTTATTGTGTGATTTGGGGAAAATTGAGAGCGAATGCACTTTTTTTTAATTGTCCCTTGTACCTGACATTGAGAGATTATTTATTTACTAAAATACTTTATGTTTATCCATATTTCTTTTATTTAACAGATGAGAATAAAATGCGTTATTTATTCAAGTATTTTTTGGGTCAGCACAGTTTATTTTGGCACCTCTGAAAGAGGATGCTTTTTCTTGAAAGAATATTTGTGTCTGTCTGCTTGTTTGTATATGTTTTATTGTGCCCATGTGGACTGGGCACCTGTAAGTGTGTGTAACACATGAAATAAAGACAACTACTATTACTACTAGAATATTCAGTGTATACTGTTTAACACCAGCCATACCTCACACCCATTACTCATCATTGTTTCTAATAAGCATGTTCTTCATTAATTCAATACTAACCTAAAGTGTTGTTGCATCACAGAAAGGAACCAGTGACCTTCTGAAATATCTAAGAGGAAGAATTAAAGGTGATATTTTTGTTTCTAACTCCAGAAATATTTAAAACTAAAGACTCATTTCATCCTGGTGCAATGAGCTTCAAATGTCCAATCAGTTCTACAAATAACTGTTAGTCCAGACACACATGGAGCCCAGAGGGTCCTGACAATCACTTCAATAAACAGCTGAGTTCAGTAAAAACAAAGAACATATAAGTTAAGTTTCTTTAGAGTCTCTGATAAAAGGACCAAGAACCTCAAATTCCTGTTAGAAATAAAACGACAGTTACGTATGTAACTACGGTTCTATGAATCGCAGATGACCGCCAGAGGGCGGTGCTGAAAGCACTGAATGTTCCCTTCGCGCATGCGCCGTTCGAGTAATAATACCAAAAGAGTCACACCTGTGACATATCAGATGATCAACCGGAGGCTATATAGCATGACGTCATCCGATGCTCTGTTCCCACAGAACCTTCTCGCGAAATGCAAGGATTCTGAGTGACAGAGAAGCTCTGGCGGTGATCCGGGATTCATAGAACCGTAGTTACATATGTAACTGTCGTTCTATTTCATCCCTACTGACCGCCAGAGGGGGGTGCTGAAAGCTATGCTGGAATGATGAATACCAGCGATGTCACAAGGAATCCTGAGCACAAACCTCACTGAGAAGGCCCAGAAGAGCCTTGTAAAAGAACCTGGTCCAGAGGATGAGAGGACACCACATTCACATTGTAAAACCTAGCGAATGTGCTTGGAGAAGCCCATGACGCAGCAGCAAATACAGCTTCCAGAGGAACTCCTCTCAAGGTGGCCCAGGAAGTGGAAACGCTCCTGGTAGAGTGTGCCTTCACTCCGACTGGCTGGGGGTGGTGTCCCGCAGCGTAGGCGTGGCAGATGACATCCACAATCCAATGGGAGAGACGCTGTTTAGACAGAGGACAACCTAATTGAGGGCCTCCATAGCACAAGAACAGCTGGTCTGAGCGTCTTAAAGCAGCAGTGGCTGCAAGATAGGCCTCCAGTGCCCTCACTGGGCACAGCAACTCAGAACCATTCCAGTGCCCTGAGATGGGCCCAAAACGCGCCAATCTCAATGGCTGGTTTCAATAAGAAGGAGAAAACACCTTAGGGGCAAACGCCGGGTTCGGCCACAAGGTGACACCAGAGCCATCTGAACTCCATCGGAGGCATGACAGGTTGACAGAAAGAGCATGTAGCTCACCGACCCTCTTAGCTGAGACAATAGCCAACAAAAAAGCAGTCTTACATGACAACCATTTGAGGTCCGCCCAAACCAAAGGCTCAAATGGAGGGCGGCACAGAGCAGTGAGCACCAAGGACAGGTCCCAAACTGGTGCTCGCGATGCCATAGGAGGGCGCAGCCAACGAGCACCACGCAAAAAAAGAGAAACGAGATTATGGCTCCCCACTGTACAGCTATCAACCTCAGCATGACAAGACGATATAGCTGTTACATAGACCTTAAGTGTCGAAGGGGAGCGGCCCTTATCAAGAAGGGACTGAAGAAACTCCAAAACAGTGGGAACTGCACAGGTGACTGGATCAGCATTACGGACAAAACACCACCGGGCAAACAGACGCCATCTGCTTGCATATTGCTGACGAGTGGAAAATGTCCTGGCACTCAAAATAGTGTGCCTGACAGGAGCCGAATACCCAGTCAGCTGCTGTTCAAGCCTCCCAGTGGCCACACCCACAGCCCGAGGCGGTGAGGATTGGGATGCCATATCTGACCCCCCAACTGAGACAGCAAATCCCTCCTGGGCAGGAGAGACCACGGGACACTGTGACACAGACTCCGTAGAAGCTGAAACCACAGCCGTGCCGGCCAATGCAGGGCTACCAGCAACATCCTGTGGCCGTTCTCGAGAACTCTCCGAAGAGTCTGCCAAATCAGGGGAAGAGGTGGGAAGGCATATAGGAGGACCCCGGGCCAAGGCGTCCTGGCCCAGCGCACAGGCGGCCCCTGTAAGGGAAAACCAAAGAGGACAATGAGTCGAGCCCTCTGTTGCGAACAGATCGACCTCTGCCTGACCGAAAAGGCCCCAGATCAGGCGGACCATGTCGCTGTGGAGGGACCACTCTCCCGGGGCCGGCGCCTGTCGGGAAAGGGAGTCTGCCACCTGATTGTGCAGCCCTGGCAAGTACACCGCCTGCAGGGTGAACAGGTGAACAGATGCCCATTCCAGGAGATTCTGGGACTCCTCCAGAAGCTGAGCTGACCTGGTGCCACCTTGGTGGTTGATGTGGTAGATGACTGAGGTGTTGTCCGACTGAACCAGGACATGTCTCTCCTCCAGGTGGGGTAAAAAGTGCCCGAGAGCCAAATGTACAGCACGCAGCTCCAACACATTTATATGCCTGGAGCGATCCTGTGGACCCCAGGGGCCCTGAACTGCCCAGTGTTGTCACACAGCACCCCATCCCATAGAGCTGGCATCTGTTGTGACCACCTCTGCGACACACAACCACTCCCATGGACACACCCCTGGACAAATAGGCCCTGTCTCTCCATGGACTCAGGGCACGAAGACATAGCCATGTCACCACGAGTCTGCGGTGCCTGTGAAGCCTGGCATCCAGGTCCCAGCTGTTGACCCACCTCTGCAAAGGGCGCAGCGACAGCAGACCCAAGGGCACAACCCGAGTAACAGATGTCAGTTTGCCCAGCAGCCGCAAGAAGTCAACGTAAGGAAGGGTCCTGCCCAGCCGGAATCGACTCACCAGCTGGAGAATGTCGTCCACCCTCTGGACAGATGGGTAGGCCATCATGGAGGGAGAATCCAAATACACTCCAAGAAAAGTGGTTGTCTGCAATGGAATCAGACAGCTCTTCTCCAAGTTCACCCGGAGGTCCAACCGGGACACATGAGCGAGCAGGCAACTCGTATCGCGAGAAGCAGGCTCTCAAGACGGGGCGCAGAGAAGCCAAATCGTCAAGGTATTGAAGATTGACCCGCTGGCACCGAATATCATCACGTAGGGCCTCATCCGGCGACACAATGAGCAGCTTCCGACTGCAGGCATGCGATCCAAGCCGGCCGTAACCGACTCCTGCATAGCTGCCAACACCCGACCATCGGTGGAGAGACGTGAAAAGGCCCTAGGGTCCCACCAACAAGTATGCAACTCCCTGAGGTACTCCTCTGATGGAGGGACACAAAAGGGGGTAGGGACTCATCCGTGCCTGAAAAAAGCACTGCCAGGAGCAGACTCCGTCACTTGCGGAAGATCCAGCTGCAACTGCCTCAAGGCCATACGCATGATGTCCTGCATGGAATTGTCACTCGAGCCACTAGCCGCACTCTGAGACGAAGAGCGTGAGCTGGTCTCCAAAGCGCGAGATGACTGTGCCTCCTCCTCCTCATGCCGAAAGTGAGAGGCAGAGGCAGCCAAAGACGGTACATCCTCCTCCACGGCCAACTCCGGCATAGGAGGGGAAGAGAACCTAGCCATGGAAGCATCCACCTTCTGATGTGCCTGAAGAAGGGATTCCGCAGACAAACGTTCAACCCTCGTGGAAAGACCCTGGTCAGACTTAGCTCGCCTCTTCTTAGGAGGAGCCACCGAGGCTGCAGCCCCGGTCCTGCACTTAGAGCGCCTAGCCGCGGCAACCTGCCCAGAAGGTGGAAGGTCACCTTCAGACTCCGGGTGTAACTGGACCAGACGAGCAACTTTCACAGCATGGAGCATGTAGCTGCAGTTCATGCAGGGATCGCCTGACAGGGCTTCAGCCATAACAGTGGGAGCTATCCATAGCCAAAACCGAAGCCAGTCCTACCACAGGCAGACAAAACAGGCTACGATTGGGAGAGGGGTGCCGTCAGCAATCACAATAAAAGAGCAACAAAGGGGCTGACACCGTCAGCGACGCCCAGAACAAAAAAATCAAATCGGGAGAGGGTGCGAAAACGCAGCCGTCACCAATCAAAGCAGCAAACGAAGTCAGGTGAATCCAACACAAAACTATGATCACAAGATCGGCTGAATCTGGGAGAGGGGGCGAGACGCTACCGTCACCAGTCACAGGCAGAAGAAAGAAAGAAAGAAAACACAGCGGACCAACGATAGGCAGATGCGGTCCAGTTACGTCCAGCGCAGGACGAAAAAACAGACCAAGAATGGGCGAGGGGGCGTGAACGCCGCTGCGGACCAAAATCCAAAAACCGGGAGAGGGGCAAAAAGGGCACCTGTCACCAATCAAAGCAAAAACAAACCGGCCGTAAGATTCGGCTAAAATTGGGAGAGGGTGCGAGACGCAACCATCACCAATTAAAGCAACAAGGCAAACTGTGCCGTGAATCGAAGATCCGTCACAGCTCAAGGAGGGTGATACACCGCTACTCCGGCCAACAGGCAGTCGGGCTTCCAACGACGGTGAAAATATCCAAAAATCCAAAAGGCTGATGCCACACAAAGCGAACCGCACGTGAGAAGAAAAGAGGAACAGAGCATCGGATGACGTCATGCTATATAGCCTCTGATTGATCATCCGATATGTCACAGGTGTGACTCTTTTGGTATTATTACTCGAACGACGCATGCGCGATGAGAACATTCAGTGCTTTCAGCACTGCCCTCTGGCGGTCAGTAGGGATGAAGTAGAACTACTACAATAATTATCTGGTTGATAGTCATCTATGAACTATTTGATTTAGTAAATCATGCATGTCAGTGATTTTGGCTCTTTTATGGAATATTTCCACGTTTCTTCCAGTCACTTGTTTTGTCCATCAATGTGCAGAGGAGGCTGTGGGAGCAGCTGGGCCCACTGCCATGACGTTACCGTCTGAAGGTCTGGTCAACACGCACAACATCAAAACTCTGAAGACGTTGGAGTACAGGTGAGCCTATTTTCACTCACTGACAATGAAAGCTGGTTTTGTCCCGTTGGTGTGTTTCCTAGTTACTGTTGTGAAGGCAGTCCTGGCCGAAGGAGGTTCTGTTCAGGTATGTGCTTGAATTCTGCTGCAACTGACTGGAACTGGTCCAACATGTTGTCACTCTATCCTGAACTCTTTAGCTCTTTGCTCATCTTTTGCTTTCTATTTTTCTTGTATAACATTTGCTGCCTGTTGACCAGAACTCCCTTGAAAAGAGGTTTTTAATCTAGTATATAAAGGTAAACATCTTTTACATAGAACTTATACCAGAGACCAGAGTTGGAGGGTTTTCTGGAACAGTTCACAGAAAACAGTTTTTAAAGCAAACTGTGAGAAATAAGTGAAGTTGCTCTACTTCAAAACAGGGCAAAAAGTATTATTAAATGTAAAAATGAATGAAGAAAAATCCTGCATAGTCTGGTTTGAACTTCTGGAGGACTAAAATAATGAATGAGTTAACACCAAGGTAAAATGACTTAAAAGAAAACTGATACATGTCTAATGTGTTCAATCTTGTTTTTGTTCTAATTTTCACCACAATTTTACTGCAGAATTTATTCATATTTGTGTTTTACCCCAGTATGTGTTAATATGTGTATTCAGTAACAAGCAGGCAGCCATGGTTCCAGACGAGGTGTTTGATGCTGCAGGGCATCAGGCCATCATCTCTGTTAACTTCAGCAGGAACCAGCTGACAACTTTCCCACCCCGGTGTGTATCACTATGTCAGAGAGGACTGTGGGTAAACTACCTGATGTAATAAAGCTCCACCCCTTCCTGCTGTGCGCTGCGTGCAGACTGCTGGAGCTCCGCTCTTCACTGTCAGACATCAACCTGGGCTTTAACAGACTGAGCTCCTGTTCTGCTGACATCTGCTCCCTCCAGCAGCTCACACACATTGACCTCAGGTACGCTCACTTCATGGTTCTGTTCAGCTACCAGGAAATAAAACGGCAATAGTGACACAGTCCACTCAGATTCAGATCTTTACATTCATGAATGTATTTCGTCCTTAACTTTGGATTCCTATTGATTTATGTCTTTATGACACATTTAGAGCTGCTGTTCCTTCCCACTTTTCTAAAACATTTTGGAGTAATTCATTTTGATATTTATTATTGAATTTATTCGAAGTGTTCTCAGAACTCATATTCTACCTAAATATAAATACAAATAAACCAGAGTGGCGCTCATAGCGTCCCTTTTGTTTCTTTTCTGAGAACGGTTGTAAACGGACAATTTTAAGGCATTAAACTGTGAAGTCACATGTCTTATATGTTTGATATAAATACAGCATTTTCATAGGAGAATTAAGGTAACAGTTGATTATGTTATAAAGTGGCACCATGTGCCTGGGAAATGCACCCTTTAAGGTGACTTGTCAGGTTGGCACCCTTTAGCAGCAGATAGTGAGGAAGCTACCTAATGCAGGCCTGATGACTGTGACCACGGCGATGAGTTGATAGAGCAGGGAGCAGTTTGATTAGCTCCAAAGCTGCTGTAATTTCCTATTCGTACTGAGGTCAGCCTCACATCTGGAAATTCTGAACAAGCAACAGAACAATAAAAGAACTATTTGAATTTTACAGTGACACTCATGTATAATGAAGTGATGTATTGTGTCCATATCAGCAACAGACTGTGCCTTCTTTGTTTCAGGAACAACCAGCTGACTGATTTACCCTCTGAAATGAAAAACCTTTCGAAACTACGATGCATTGTGCTAAACTACAACAGGTAGCTCCACCTGGATCTGTTTTTTCTTAAAAGCCATTTAGCAGCAGCGGACTGCCGCCATATTCTGTTCATGCAGTGCAGTGCAGAAACGTGTGTGTGTGTGTGTGGGGGGGGGGGGGTGACATCAGGCCACCAGTTGAAATGAGAGTAGACCCCATTTTAAAACTCAACTGCACCTGACTGTCGGCTCTTCGGTTAGCTACCAGTACCGGCCCTGTTTCTCCCATCTGAACCGATCCTAGTGGACAGAGGACCTGGTCACTGATTGGTCAGGGAACGTTTGAGTCATGAGAGTGAGGTGACTCTGGGATACACTTGTATGGTGTTTCATGGGGTGCTTGGACAAAATAAAAAGTGGAAGCAGAATTGGACCCAGAAACTTGACAATGACCCAAAACATACCAGTGAACCCACCAAAGACTTATTGAACAAAGTGTTTGGGCCTAGTCAAAGCCCTGGTCTTGATCTCATTGATGTGCTGTGGTGTGAACGCAGGGGAAAGTCCTCCATCAGCTCCCCCCTGTATGGCCTAAGTGAGCTGGTAGCTCTAGAGGAAGAAGTATGTCTAGAAATGTTCATCTATGTTTATCATAGACAAACAACTAAATCACTTTTGTTTCCAGAGATAAATAACAAGTAAACATGAGCTTTTCTTTTGAAGCAACTATTGGGGGTTTCTAACTGTGTAATGGACTTGAATTATTTTATTACTAAAATAGTTTAATAAAGACCTACATCTAATGAAAGTAAAAACAAGATGCAGGGTATTAATTTGTTGTCATGCAGGTTCAGCTCCTTCCCTGAAGCTCTGTATCAGATTGTAACCTTGGAGACGGTGATGCTGGGGAACAACCAGGTGGGTGGGGTAGATCCCAGCCGTCTGAGGCAGCTGCTCAGTCTGTCCACCCTGGATCTGTCCAACAATGACCTTCTCAGAGTCCCTCCTGAACTGGGCCTGTGTACCAGCCTCAGGTTAGAATCATTATTGGGAACATTTTTACATGTTTTTCTATTGAATTAGTATTTTTAGCTAAAACAGTAAATCAATGTTAAATGCTACTCTTTGTCAACTGGATCTTTGTGTGAACCTCAGATGCCTGAGTCTGGAAGGGAATCCTTTCCGCACTCCCAGAGTAGCCATTGTTGCCAAGGGAACGGATGCAGTGTTGGAGTACCTGCGCAGTCGCATCCCTACATGAGGCATGAACTCACCTGGCGGTTCATCAAAAAGGATCAAGTCTTTTTGTCTTTCAAAATTTATCACATTTTGAAAAGATGTTTGTTCCCTATGTTTGGTGCTAAAAATCCAGAGTTGTTTTTGTAAAAGTGGAATGTCCAAATCCTTCTAAGAAGTTATTTCAGGACATAAAGAGCTCTCTCTCTCTTTTCAGCTGTTTTATTGTGTTCTTTTGTGAATTCTTTAGTTCATAGTCAGAACTTTATGGGTAGAAAATATTGCTATTTTATGAATGAATTAACCTTTCTTATTTGACATGTCAAGTCTTGACAGCTCTGGTAAAAATAGCATACAAAACTAAAGACCAACTTCATAAACACACAGCAAGTATATACTACGTTTCATTGATTTGTGTATTTGTGACAGTGCAATGACAATAAAGTTGAATTCTATTCTATTCTATATTTATGCATTTAATCCCAAAATTAATCATACCCTCAGCTGATTGAAGTAATGTTAAACATTATTTTTAACCTCAAAGGAGAACATTGTTCACATTGTCTTGAGTCTGTGGATGAAGGCATGAAGGCCTTCCAACCTCCAACACTGGAGTTCATTGTGAAATTGTCAAAATGCGATGGAGACATGTAAAAAACTTGAAAATACCAAGGAAGGTTTTTTTTCCCCCCAATGATTGAGGACAAGAGTACACATCCTTTTCAATAACTTATTAGGAAAAAAAACAAGAATGCATTCATCCAGAAGGGAAAATAAGTATTTGACACGCCACCGATTTTATAAGTCCCTCACGTAGGGATCTGTAATTTTCACACTTCAAGTATGAGAATGAATTTTTTTAAAATCTGAAAATTACATTTGATGTGATGGGAATCGCATCAGTAGCTTTTGTAATTAGTAGTTAAAATGTTGTTAGTTGATGGTAGGATCTTGAATCCACCCTGAAGAATTCTTCAGGGCAGCACTGCTCGTATTCTGTGTGACTTTTTAAAAGTGTTTTTGTAAATTCAGCAAGAAATTTACTGGTTATGTTTCTGATTAGTTTTGATTTTGTTTCCTATAGATAGGTTATGAGACATGCTCTACCAGAGAATTATAGAAAATAACCAACTTTTAACATAATCCAAACTGATTTCATTTGCAAAAGATGTTCAAACTTTTTAACTTTTTGGTCAACCTTATCAGAATGTTTGGTGAATGACAACAACCAGGGACTCATGGGACTGAAGCTGCTTAATGACAACGAAAGGTTCTGGAATGGACTTTGTAAAAATCTATACACCTGTATTTGGAATTGGTGACATTTAGTTTAAAATAATGAATTGTTGCTCCACATTATAAGGTCCTCCACTATCTGACCAGGGGAGAGGCTCACGTCAGATCTTAATTACGCTATCAAAGCTTTTTTCTCATACATTCTTTTTACAGAAATAATGGCTTTATCTGTTATAATACATTTTCTTGTATTGAGGACGTTGTAGTAAATCTAATGCCTTTTTTTGTTTCAGTTAAAAATATCTTAGTCTGGACATAAAACTTGTCATACTTGCTTTACTAAACTTTCTTTTCACTGTCAAAATTCCCCACCTTTCCTCTATGGTGGTAGATGTGTTTATAACATCCTTCATCTCCTCAGTTCTGTTAGCACCAGTATTTTAATGTAGATCACCTCTAATAGTTTGAACACTCCATCTACAGTGACTGTAGATGTATCAATACATCGAATGACCTTCTCTTTGTTCTCCCAGCTGAATCTTCCTATTTTTAGTCATTTGTTGCACTCTCCAGCCATGTACAGATCTGTAGCATTTTTCACCTCTGAAGTTAACTCATTTAATGGATAATCTTCTCAGTTTCAACATGTTCATCATCTGACTGAATACAATATCAGCTTAGTTTTCATTTTGTTCAATTTAAAGAATGCAAGTTTTTCTGGAATTCAGGTCATATAAAATTTAACTATCAGCCTATTGAGATTACTCTGAATGTGACAAAGATTTTGAAAATGTGCTTAAAGTTGAAAAATGAGGCAGTCTACTCTGATTAAAAAGAGAGCAAGTAATGATCTAACCTACAAATGCAGCTGATAGAAGCAACAGTCATTTAAAACAGGTTTGTTAATATAAGGCTCTTGCACTAGGTTGAGGTAGTGTGCATAATCCAGTTTTATTCTATTACACATAGATAATTGTACGTATTTTGAAAGGTAATAAAATAACTCCTAGATCTCCAGGAGACAAAACAGTCAGTTCTTTCCCACTTGTCCGGACTGATGGAGGATGATTTTGGGGGTCTAATAAGACGTTTGCTGCGCTGCCACTGGTCGCGTCCTCACTTCTTCAGAAGAGTGGAAAAACTGGGGGGGAAAAAAACTGCATAAAATAAACTAAAATCCAGGGTTTTCGATCTTTGATTTTGTTCTTTGAATCTTAGATTAAGATATTTGACAGCTGCAGGTGGGTGAGAACAACAAGTTAGAAATCAGCTTGCAACTTCATTCATAACACCCTTATATTAGACTTTCAAAGATGAGTCTCGACATTTAAATCTAAAGCCAGAGAACATCTGTGATGCCAGGTGAAAGGAAATAAACATGTTGCTATGGCAACACACTTAATCCTTAATCAGGTTTTGCTTTGTTGCCTTTCTGTCAATTGGGAAGCATTCAGAATGAAATGGGAAGAAGACGTTAGAGATATACTATAATAAAGAGTCATAGATAAAGCAGTCTGGTGACGCAACCTACCTGTTGAACGTCTGATCTTGCAGATTCAGAACCAAACTGTCAGCGTTAAGATACACTTTGTTCTGAGATGCAGACACCTAGAAGCAGACATTCAACTTAGCATAATTCATCATCAGCAAAGATCTTGAAGAGGCCGATCATACCAACCGTCTTAGCAATGTTCTGAGCTGCTCTGATTCTCCTCAGCTTCAGGTAGCCAGGGTTCTTGGTCACAGCTTGGCCCAACTGGAAGAAACCAACTAGTGCTTAGTTAACATAAGCTTAAGTGTAATGCAAAGTCAGAAACACACAAACACACTAAAACTGGCCTTTCACATACTAAGATGTAAACATATCACTATTCCGATCAAGAAGGTTGTTGAAAATGGCTTCAGGTAACATTACACTGATCTAATCAAGTCAAAGGCCAATTATTAAGCACTTCGAAGTCTAAATATGTAACATTTATTTTTTTTTAATTCTTACATGTTTGTAAAAACTGTTACTATGTCATGACCGTATAATATGAGATCCATAATCTGTGCATGCGATTTCCTACCAAATCAACCGCCTCCATCTCCTTCATATGTTACTATTAGCATCTGCAATAGTAGATGCTAAAACACCACCTGGTCAAAAACAACCAATCAAGAGACAAGAGGAAGGTCATGCTGGTATATGCCCTGCTAAATGTGCTACCATTTAGCAGGGCATAAATGGTAGCACATTGATGACAGGAGCTGCTGTGATAGTGTAGCAGAGAGGAATGGAACTGAGTATAAGCAGTGTGTACACAAACATGATTGACAGTGCTAAGACCTGACTGGTTGTTTTTGACTGATAGTAGCATTGCGAGGAGGTGGAGGAGCTGGACTTCTTTCTCAGGTTTTTATTATACAATTAATATGGTGACAGAACAAATATGTAAAACACTTTATTTTATTTATTTTTTAAATAAAAGTAACACACTGCAGCTTTAACAGCAACTAAAGATGACTTGTAGATGTTGAGCTAACATCCAGAGTTGGACTCCATATTAAAAACAAAACACAGCTTCAGTCCACATTCAATTACCATTTTAGCAGCTTCTGCCTCCCCCTCCGCCTGGATGATCTTCTGTCTCTGGTCCTGTTTGGCTTTCTCTACATAGAACTGTGCTCTCTGTGCCTCCTGCTGGGCTAAAAATGCACAAGCAGTATTTAGTAATCTCTTCTTGGTAGTGTTTTATTCAATGCCTGGCGTTCTATTCCAGCAAATCTTAGGAATTGACATCAAGTGCTAACTGCTCACTTAATTTGAATATTTCTATACCATGTTAAGTCCAACAGTATTCATAACCCTGGCAAGATCAGAGTTTAAGTGATTTGTACTTAACTAGGAAGCATTTGTGACTGGAAGGGAAACACTCTGAAGAGATAAAAGCTAATCTAAGTGAGGAGCTCCAAACCCTACAGGTTGGAAGGTCTCAATACCAAAACCCTCATCTTCAGCTCCCTGCATAGATTCAGCACTCATGTTGGTCGAATTGGAAAAGAACTTTGAACCTAAATCTGAACAACTTTGGTCCTAACTGTATAGAAACGTGTGTAGGTGGCTTAATTACTCTCCAGCGTCAGTATAATGTTAGCCAACAGGTCCAGACTCACCGACTTGCTTGGCCTCCACAGCAGCAGTGTACTGGCTGCTGAAGCTCAGCTCTGTGATGGCCACATCATCCAGAATGATGTTGAAATCCTTTGCTCTCTCAACAAGCTCTCTGCGCACCAGCAAAGAAACCTGGACACACCAACAACAGTTTCAACTGGGCAGCAGAAAAAGCTCGGCTGCACCTAAACCTGACCTGCTGATTCTAATTTTGGCCAATACTGAGGCCTTTTACAATAACACATTTTGCTGAGCGAATTATTGTCTCAAAAATTATTGTGATACACAATAATATTGTTTGAAGACCTTTTTACACTGATTTAATGAAAATGATGTGATGATGCATGCGATTTCCTACCAAAAATAGATACACTTTATTTCCAAAAGAACACATAACACTGGAACTGATAAACAAAACAACCAAAAATAAAAATAAAATGGATTCTCAGTCTCCATTGACAAAAAATGTACTTGAATAAAAACTAAACAACATAAAGTCAAAATGGAAATAAATATTGCATTCAACCAAAGGTATACAGACTGCAGATTATGCAGTCTGTATACTATACTGCTCTTCAGTAATCATTAGATCACCGATCCCCCAAAATGAAGGGAACCAGGGCTGATTTATCAACGCTGCAATATGAAACAGCAGATGGTGTGGGAGCTAGCAGCACCTGTGCTCTCTGTGTGATAAGCTGTGAAGCGTTGAACTTGGCCACTACAGATTTGAGGACTTCATTGACGATAGAAGGCAGAACTCTCTCATCATAGTCCTTCCCTAGTTGTTGGTACATTATCGGCAGGCTGGACGCCATGGGTCTCGACAACACCCGCACTCCAATATTCACCATCTGCAGATCTGCACAAACACAAATATCCATACTTCTCATATTTCTACTGAAGTGAAAGAAAAGCAGGAACCAGTAAATGCTATCTGTTGAGGTTCATTTTAAGACCTTCCATGAACTTTCTGATTTAGATTTCTACAGCTTGACCTCAGAGAGACTGTTACTATGAGAACACAATCCATGATGTGTAACACTGCTTACTTTTTAATTTGCTACAATAATTAAGCTAAAATGTTACTGGACTGTGTGTGTATACAGAGGCAGAGTAGTGCTGGACTATACTGACTGGAACCATTTCTAAAATGAATTCCACTAAACTATTATTAGCAGTTCTTACAGGAGACAACACATGCAAAAATAAGATTATTTAACATCCATCCATCCATGGATTTTACATTTATCAAACACTATAAAACATAAAAAGCTAATGTAGAACACGCCTTTTTAACAGTATTTTTGCATTAACTTTAGAAACAACATTTACAATATTTCTACTTGGCTGAAGAACACAGAATGTAACTGAGTAGCAGTGAGTAAGTGTGTGTTCAGTGTTTTTCACCTTTGCTTCCTGTCAGTGAGGAGATTTTGCGAGGTTTAGCTCTAATATCATAGATGATTGGATACTGGAACCATGGGATCCTGCAGCATGGACATTAGAACGGTGCTGTTTGAAATCTGTCGCAGCAAACAACACTCTGCTGGCTGTCTCTTCCAGCCAGCAGAGGGTGGTAGAGTATACCTGAAATGAAGCCCCTCAGCCAGAATGGTGTCCATCTGCATCCCCCCAATCCTGTTGAAGATGATGGCTCTCTGGCCGCCATCCACTGCTCACACACACACAGGACAAATTTCAGTAAAAACACAATGCTGACAAAAACACACACATAAAATATCAGACTCTTAAAACCCCTAAAACTGAGATAATCCAACCCTAATTTTTATTCTAGGGGATCCTAACAGCTCAAAGTGAGATCTGCTCCTGTTCACTTCAGCAAAACAAACATTCTTCTCCTCACATTGAAATAGTTCAACAGCTGGAGGTGACACCATGGTGTTAGAGTAGGTCCTGATGCTGTGGGCTGGGACCAAATCCTGCTGGAAAATGAGATCAGAATCTCCATCCACCTGGTCAGCAGGAGCAGCATGAAGTTCTCTAAAATGTCCTGGTACGTAGCTAAGTTCACTGGACTTCAGAAAACCCAGTGGACCACATCCAGTCCCAGAACCAGAATCAAACCCTCTCTAGCTGGAGGCAACCAGCAGTAGATTCTGGTTCTCTCCACTCTTCCTGCAGGCTTTGCATTGTCTGACAATCCTATTGAAGATGTGAGCATCCATGTTTTTCCTTTCGCTGAACTTTCCATTACTGTGTCTGGATACAGCAATAATGCGCCTCAACCACATAGGTACCCATGTTACCTATGAGAAATTGGCTGGAAACATTAACATTTACATATCAAGGTAGAAATACATTCCCTTTTCTGTGATTTTCCAACTGATGGGGAAGCCACTCTCAGGTTGTTTGTGGAAAATTAAGACTTGGACAGGGGCCCAAACTGGGCCCTGACCTGGCCCCGATGGCCATTAAGGCAGTGTACCTGTGTAGGTGGCTTCTTTAAGGCCATATGCTAAGGCTCCAGCTCCCAGCAGCAGCTTCAATCCCAGTCCTGCTCCTTTGCCCCCAGACGAAGACATCCGGCCAGTCAGGTCCCTCAGGTGCTGAATGAAGCGCTGCATGTTTGTATGAATAAAGATGACGAGAACATGTTGATCATCAAGATGTTTAAATGAAGCTAAATTGATAATTTTATAAAAGTACCAGTCAGAAGTTTTAAGATATCAGTTAGGAGAAAAAAATAACCTGGCAAAAGTAATTTCAGAGTATCACAACAGAGTATGTTCGAAGGAACACTGGAAGTGTTCCTTCGAACATAGTCCTGAGGAGCACGGCGCTGTTTCCGCCTCCTGACCAAACTAAACTCATACGCAGCTACATTAGAGGCTAACGCTAGCAAAACAGCGGCAGCTCGTCCCACATGCCGACCTGAGGCTCCTTTAACGGAGTGAACCTTCCCTCAGTAAGCAGCTCACCTCCACTAACAACGCATCAAGAAAAGGGACGACACACTGGTTGGGTTACCTTTATTTAAAGCACTTACATTCGGTTCCTTACTCCCCATGCTGCAGTTTGATTGTATAATATCCAAGGTCGAGACCGCAAAGCTTAATGGAACATGAAGTTCTTCCTCTTAAAATATCGCCGTACCGTTCATTGTGCTGCCCCCTAACGATGTAGAAACGTAATAGCACTAGGGAACCGATGGAACAACAGAACAACCCCATCTACAATCACTGAGCCTGTGAGGCTGGTCAGTCGGATCAAAGTCCCGAAAGGGACATTGAACGATAAATAAACTTTATCAGGGGCGCACGAGAAAGTTCATTTATTTATAAGTACCTTTAGGGGCTTTATACATTGAAATGGTTTACTAATATAATAAATATTTATCTTGACAGTAATTTGATGACTTAAAAGAAAATTGTACCTCAGTATACAAAGGGTATTGAGAATGAATGCTCAGTGTTTTAGTGTGTCCAAATTGTCATCAATATCTCAATATCTGAAACTAAAACTAAGAGGCTTTTTAATCATAAATTGGAATTGTAAATATCTGGATTAAACATGAAAAAATATCTGAAAAACAAAAGGCAGAAGGGTCCAGCAGCTGTGCCTACTGTGAACTAACTGCTGCTACAATACAGCTGCAAGGCACTTTACTTGGCCCAAAACCAGACTGGTGCCAGCTCAGGAACCTCAACAGGAGCATTTTCTTCACTCCTGGAAATAACATCATGGAGATCACTGAAACTAGAACGCAGCTCCTGTCCTGGATCTAGCCTCTCACTGGGTTCCTCAGGGAACTTCAGAACAGCTGTGAAATACAATGCATCTTTACTCCAGATGCATGATGGTAAAACAAAACTAAGTTTTAAAGATTTGACAGCAAACACTAAAAATTTTGGTAGGTAGAAACATTGCAACAGAATCAGAAGTTGGATAGGACCCAACATTAGAATTCAGCTCTGCCAGAATTTTTTGTTTGAGTGAATGTTCTTTTGTTCAGGCCATTACTGCTCATCTGTCTCAGAACAGCCAACTGGCTGCTCTGATTGCTGTTCTGTCTCAGGTTTGCTTGTTCTCATTAGAAACCTGAGACATAAGTATGCAATCAGTTTGACTGTCTGAAGGTAGTCAGTTATCAGTTTTTTTTATAGGTTTAATTGTCTCTACACACATTCAGACAGGAATGTGGGTAATGAGAGAGGGAAGACATGCGGCAAAGGTCATTAGACAGGGATTCGAACTTCTGGTGTTTCAACGACCACAGTCATAACTACTATATTTGTATAACTGTGGTAGTATTATAAAATATATAACACTATCAATTTAGAGAACAGGTAAGATGAACCACAGTTTAAGGAGAGTACATTTAGAGGACCACATAAAACTGAAGTTAATCAGTACAGCTGATCATAGAAATATCTAAGCAGATCAGATACACTTCCAGATATAGAAATTGTTTTAGAATTTAAAACAAAATTATATTCAGAGAACAACACAGTAAGGAACAAACACACACATCATGTTATTACAACAGTGTATGACTTTAATCCATAAAATCCTGTCGTATTAAAACACATGGCTATTTTACACAGCTCTTCCAAAAGCTAAGAAAAACAGAAACACAGTGAATCGATGCAATGTTCAAATCTAGCCAGAAGATAGAGAGCCAGGCAACAGACAGGAGACGTAGCTAGATACAAAAACAAGCCAATGAATTATCTACATCAAAGACATTAAGAAGTTTAACTTCTGAATCAAGTTGATCTTTGACACTAAAGCAAAGGAGCAAAATAACTGCAAAAAAACTAGTGGTTTGCTGGTGAGCGTCACACAAACATCTCAACAGTATTTAAGGTTAACGCGAGTCACTCCGGATAATTCAGTGCTTTGTATATTTAACTCCGTTACAAGCTGATTTCTCTGAAACCTACAACTATTGTAGTGTATAAGTGTTATCAGAAGTTTGTCCCCCCTCCAGAGGCAGCCCAGAGATGGGCATCCTCTTCAGAACAAACCCTGACCCGGGCCCAGTCCCCTGGATGTTCTCCAGACAGTTTCGATGCTCAGATCAGGACTGCCGTCTCACCGCCTGTCAGTCTCCGCCAGTGCCTGAGAGATTTGATGTATACAAAGGGGACGAGGGGGGTAGTGACACAGATCTCCCCTTCAGTAGTGGACAAACAGGTGCTAAGTAAGCAATGACTAATTCATCACAAGAGTGAGTTTGGTGAACAAAGCCCAGCAGGTACCGGGCCACTAGTTGTAGTCAATATTTTGTCCTTCCATTACCTCTTCCAAAGGTAAGAAGTGTTCCTCCATTACCTCTTCTGGAGGTAATGGGGGACAGCTTTAAGAAAAATGAGAATGTGTGTCTTATAATGAGTTGTGTAGTACATTGTGTGTGTGTTTAAAATGTAATCCAAGAACTGAACTCTTCTTGACCTTGCTTTCATAGTTTAGGCTAATTTTAATGGAGTGCATCTCAGCTTTGAACCAGAACTAGAAAATATTTTGAGCATTTTCTCTGACTTTCTCTTCAACATAAAGGTAGGTGTCTGCCACTGTGTTCCTGAGTAAATGCAAATCTTTATTTATAGCTTGACCTGAATTAGTGGTCCTGCAGATCAAGCAAAGTATTAAAAGGGACAACATAGAGATGTAATTCCAAATCAGGGATTTTTTTTCTTCCTAATTTCTCTCCTCCAAAAAGAAAATGGAACAAAACACAAAGTTCACTTAAGTGATGGTGGCAGCACAGAGGGCTCAGCCTAAACATGCTGATTCATGACTGTGTAATAGGTGACGGCGGCAGACTGTAGCTAACTTCCATTGTTTACTTCCAGATCTTGGCAGGACATCAGCAGGTTGGAAGGTCAGAGGTCGAGGTTCAGATGTCAGATGTAGAAAAGCCGAACCCTGGAAGTACTCACATGAAGATCATTGTCGTAGAACTTTGTCTCTATGATCACATTACCACTGAAACACAAGACATCAAAGTGTAAATAGGATCTTTCTGCTCAAAGAAAATCAAAGCTTTATTTGTACAGCAGCGATCTGATCAATAACTTGGTTCTCCTGGTTTCAGATCCAACAACTGTTGCTACAGATCTCCATGCAGGTGTGGCAGTAATACAGGTTTCACAGACCTCTTCTTTATTAAAAATCTCTTCTTACCCATTTTAATTAAATGGTTCAAAATTTTTTAGCATGAAGGTGACGTTTTGGTACATGAGTCCTTGTGCTGTCTCTGTCTCAGACATGATGGACTCAAGACCACACCTGCAGCATCCTTAGTTTTTAATGTAGCTTGGTGTGAGAGTCCAACTGATGCATTGAAAGCTGTCCCCTATGTGCTGAGGATAAAAAAGTGAGAGGGAGGAGCGAACATGAGAAGAAATGTTTCCTCCTCTGTAGAACAAGGAAAAAAGAACAGCAGGTGGAGTCAAGTCCTCCATCCTCCATTCACTCTGCCTGCAGCTAATGCTAAGTCAGCTAATGTTTAGCTCAAGGATGTCAAAGTCAAATTCACAGAGGGCCAAAAAACCAAATTTGCTACAAGCCGAGGGCCGGACTGGTTCAGCGTTTATTAAAATATATTGAAATGATTGCACATAGCCTATTGAACCAAGACCTAACACAGTGTACATTATTTAATAATTAAATGAATAAAGCAATATTTTGTTATGGCTGTCAGTAATTTCAAGGGAAAACATTTTTAACAGGCAAACAGCAAAACATTTAACTGTTTGGAAAAACAAAATATATTTCTTAATATCAAGATAAATACGTAAAGTGTATGCATTATAAACTGAAAATGCATTATTGTGCTGCTCTATGTTCATATTCTTGTCTTTGTGTGTTTCTGATAAGTTTGATAGTGCCTTCTTAGACTTAGTTACTTGTTACTAGTTACTTGATTTGAAAAGAAACTAAGTTACATTAAAAGTAATTGTTTGAGTTACTTTCAGCAATTGCTGACAACGCTCTGCCGCCTGAGAAAATCACATTGATCTTTGCCAATACTTAATTACAAGTCATTTTATAATGGTAACATCAACAATGTGTCTCCAGTTATAAGGTTGAACTGGAGGAGAGATTATTTAATGGTTACAACAGTACAAAAAACTTCAGTAATTTGTGCGTGTTTTTGTGTGGTCCACTATTGTATGGAAAACTCAAAGAAGGATTTTAAAGCCCCCATCCTGCCCCCAGCCTCCAGGTTGTGCGTTACGGCCCTGTGTTTGTGGTCACAGCGCAGCGCACAGAGCTCCTCCTGCGGCTTCACAACTCAGATGGCTGCACAGATTAGTGACACTTATATTAATATTAATAATTATAATGTCATGTAGTTGCACAGCTTTACGGACTTGTTCATTCGTGGCTGTTTTCACGTTTGTTGCGCTGTTGATATTCGTCTCGATGTTTGTGGTTTTCCGGAGCGCAGCGAGAAGCTCGACGTCATTCAGAGGTCATATATTAATTAACTTGACATTAACAAAGACACAACGGGACAGATCATCCGGGAAATGATGGACTAAAACTAACTGGATGTCAGACAAATTCTGGGTTTATGTCTGCTTATTAAGCCCAAAAACCGCAACCTGCGACTCAATAAATCTGCAAGCGACTTTAGAAAGGAAAAACAAGCCCAAAGCCGCAATAAACGGAATTGGCGACTGAAACTCAAGATAGTTCCTTTTCGGCAACAAAATGCGCACAGTAGAAACTGCGGTTACTCCCCAAGACACGTAGAGGAAATAAGATTACAAAAGAAAATAGTAACGCAAAGTGGTTTCGATAAGTAATTGTAGTCTGACTACCTGATTTGAAATAGAAACCTGATTCTACAAAGTTAGATTACTCGTTACTGAAAAAAGTGGCCATCACTGTCTGCCTTCCAGGTGGGAGGTGGGAAGACCACAAATCTTCTTCATAGACAATGGTTCCTCACTATCCTTTCAGTCATCATACCTTGGACGGTTCTCAACCCAAGTTTATTAATTTCTGCATCTCCTTAAATGTTTCCTCTGCTTGATGCCAGTGATTCCTTCTTAAACAGACAAACATGTATCCTTCTACATGGTTGTTTAAGAAATGAGAAACTAATTTTCAAGTCAGCTGGGATTAAATTAATTACTGCAGTTGGAAGACAGTTTTCTGTGCAGTAATTATCCAATAGTATATTGGCCAGCTAGGGTAGCTTAGTGTACGTTGGAGAGAGATGAAAAGAGAAAGATTTAAATAAAAAGGAAAGATGTAGTAATTCTGTCTCCAAGGCTTAAAACAAATACCATAATCATTTACAAAGTAGTAAAATTCAAAAGGCATAAACACAACATGAAGGTATTCAGAATGAGTGATGTCTGAACTGAAGAGCTGTCTTACGTTAAGACATTGGCTGGCATCATCTGGGACTCAGGAGCTGCTTCTATCAGAGACTGCCATGTGTTGGTGGAGTTTGGGATGACGAAACCAAATTCAAAGAACCATTCTGCACACAGAGAGAAAACCCCACAGAGCTCTGTCATCTCTTCATTAACAGTAACCATCCCACAGATTACAGCAGTCATTAACAGTGTCAATGCTCCATAAAGCCTGTTCTTGCATCTACTGGAAACCACCAACATAACATGTTGTGATGTGGATACCATGGTGGCCCCAGGGCCCTCCTGGAACATCACTCCCAGCAGTGAGTCCCTGTGGACCGCCTTCCAACATGCAGATACGGCCAGTTCCATTTCAGTTCACTCAGCCTCCTGCAGCCTTTCTTTAGTTACCCCATGCTTCTGGAGTTCTTTCCCCTGGATTACACCAGGCTGCTTCATTTACCACTACATGTGGTAGCAGTTGCATAAAACAAGCTTATATTCTTCAGTTAACATTTCAGGCAGCTATGATGCAGGGGGTGCTATGGGGAGGGGGAGGGGGGTTGATGCGTCAGACAATGCTTCTGCATGTTGGTGTGCCCGCTAAAGCATAGTTCACATGGCACAATTTTAAAAAATTTTGCCCCGACTTTCACCTTATGACAACCTTAGAACGTTCCGAGTTCTAAGAGTGTCACTTGTAATAATTGCAGCCAATCACTCTGCAGTGTGTGATGCGTTACTGCTCCCATCTAGAATTGGGCATATTCAACATGTTGAATATGCCCAATTTCAACAATTGTGTGGGGTTTTCCCCGACCAGAGCGAGAATGCAGCCTGTTTAATGTGACAAGAAGCGTGGTGATATAAGCACGGAGGGGTATCCCAAACAGCTGACATTGTGCAACCAAGAGTTCAGTGGACATCAGAGAGAAATAATATCTGGAAAGTAACAGCATAAATGTTTATTCAACATTTCAGAGAAAGAATTTGAACAGAAATGACAAGGAGTGGCAGTTGATAAACATGGTAACTTTTCAGCTATCTATCATTAACGCGATGTTAAAATGATGAGGCTATTCATTCAGAGCTTGACACAGACACTAGCCATGTGCATTGCAGGCAGATTGTATTTGTGACTAGTAAAACACAAGTTTATTTTGTACTACAGCCTGGTTCACATGGCAAGATTTTAAAATTAGTGTAAGCTATTTATCCATTATTTTGTGGCCATTGTTTTCAATGTAAACATCAAAACAGTAAAAATATAATCATATAATTAAGCCGTGAGGCTAAATGTAACCACAGAGTAGAAAACAATCTAACTGATAGAACCTGTTGTACTTTTATCAGCTTTGTGGTCACAGAGGTTTGGAAAATCGGGCGACATTTCTTAAATCTGCCGTGTGAACCAGACTTAGGACTCATAAGCTCTACTCCTCTCGTCTAGACCACTGCCCTAACGCTTTCTGACTCTGGTCGCTATGTGACGTTTACATATCCCTTCAAAATAAGATTCAGATGCACAACAAAAACGAACATTTTATTTTTGAAAAAATAAAATGTTAATAATAGCGACTAATTTAACTCATGATAACGACTAATGAGAGCCCTGAGCTTGTTTCTCTGCAGCGAGACGGTCCCATCTGGGAAACAATGACACACAAAGTGTTGTTTATGCACAGGGTGCTTGGTCGTGTGGCGAAGCAGTTTGAAGGCTTCATTCCTTCATTAGCGAACCGGTCACCACATATCATGCAGAGCAGAATTGGAATGTGGGAATCACCTACCGGGGTGAATCCATTCTCCTGTCTCTGTCTCTGCAAAGGGGCCTTTTCCCCTTTGCAAAGAAACTTCCCAAAGAATCTGATTTGTTTCTTACTCATTCTGTGAGAAGGATCTCACTGCAGCAAAAAGAAAGGTGCGGGGTCAGATCACTGTCAGTCTTATACCTTATTTGGAAATGGGACCATTGCAATCCGGAAGTGATTGCAATGGTCCCATTTTCTATATTATCCGCGGCCTCCCATTTTTATATTATTTTGAAATCTATGATATATCGTTAACTTCATGAAGAATTTTCACTCTCAGGATGTATTTGAACTTCTCTCTTTTATTTACTTCTGCGCAGCTCACAGCTCAACAAATTCTGTAGCTTTCCGTGTACTTCTAAACCTACTCCTTAGTCCCATCTTTTCGGGTCTGATACTGCCTCTAATGGCGTGGGGGTGGTAACACAACTAATATAATTACATGAATACACGAGAAACGAGAATATAACGACTTTTATATTACTTTTACTGGCACCGTAAAATATATATTATCTAACCTGGGCAAAGCCTGCCCAGATCCCTCTTGAAAATGAGATCCAGATCTCAAAGAGGTTTACCTGGTTAAATAAAGGAAAAAATAACAATAATAATAATTTGGATTCCGCATGCTGCCATTATCTGTGTGGAAACATGAATATGTAACTTATTAGTGTCTGTATGAAATGAGTTGGGGATACTGCTGTTGCCAGCAGCACCATCATTGCTTACCTTCTAGACACTGTCCTTTGAAGAAAACTTTTTGCTCCAACCGAAATTTCTCCAGCTGCTCAGTGGAAGAGAAGTTCAGCTCTCTGGAAACAGCTTTACATTTCAGGATCTTCTTTGGGACACGAGCTAAAAAATTTTACATAATTTGTTAAAAAAATAAAATAATCACAATAATCTAAAGACGGCTCATTTAAGATGTGATTGTAAGACTGACTATTTGGTCAAGATGGAGGGACAAGCACACTGGAAACCAGAAACCAGAAGCAGTTTGTTTACATACCATGTGGATGGTGGGAGATGGTGTTGAATTAATTCAGAATTTATCATGAAAAATTTCTGTAAACAAGTTATTAAAGCTTACATAAAAATGATATGTGCATTACCACCAACAGGTCTGCACAACAAATCGCAAGGACCAGGTTCAACAGACTGTTGTTGAAAATTACAATTTGTTTTCAATCAACCTACCTGGTAAAATAAAAGGTCTAAATATCTGAGTAGTGCTACACATTTTAGAGCTTCAGAGACATTTAAGAAAACAAAAACTAACCCACCGGGATCAGACCATAGGAGGAAAAGGTGTCATAGTTTGATGCTGTGCGTGCCTTTACTCAGAACAAAGCACTACAATAAAAAAAAAAATAGATTGAACTAAATCAGAAAAAATTAATATAAATTTTGAGTTAAAAAGGAGGCGTGTTCAAATGTAAACCATCTTCCTGAGACATCTAAACTTGACTTCTGTTTGGTATATGAGCCATTCCAAACTACTCATGAAGTCCTGAAGACCTGTTAAAAATGACCTTCCAGTTTATTTTAGCTCTTGAGGATTCGAATAAGACAGAATTACTCTGAAGTTTTCTGAAGTTGATTTGACTGATTTTTAATATTACATTGGTTGCATTCCCCATACCACAGCCGACTTGAAATAATTATTGCAGACTAATTACTTCGTCTGCAACCAATTATTCCAGGGTAACGCCGCCTCTTAAAAGGTGACAGGCACCAGCGACCTCACTAGAGATACACGTGTCAGATGGCCGAATGACTGATCAAATTTTAAGATGCAAAATGACACTGTCTTTAGAGGGTCCTGTGTGTTTTCGAATGTCGTCCCAATCTCATTGACTGAGGCCACCTGGTGATCACGTTTCCTATCTGAGCCTAGCAACCAAACTTGTGCATTTAATAAACTATGTACCAAGTACATACCTTCATGTTCTACCCCTGGTACAGACAGATCCTCTGTTCCTTGCCACAGCACCTTCCCCGTCTCTGCATCGCGGAGATTCATCCAGTTTCTATTGAGAAAACGTTAAGCAACAAAAACCAAAAACAAGCATCCAAAACTCTTAGAAACCATCTCTGCTTTAACAGTGGTTTCTCTGGCTTGGAGTTCAAATGACAGATTAGCAAAGAATCCCACATTTCAAACATCCACCACTGACCTAATCCAAGTAACTCATCTGATCAACCGGACTCAGTCCTAGGGTTAAATAATAATGAGAGGATGTTCTTCGCCTCAGCTAGTTCATCTCAACAACTACTAGTTCTTACCAAAATAAATATCTCCATGTCTTGATTGGTATATTTCAGAATCTCTCATTAATGAGCTCCACCCTCTCATTTGTTTGTCACGTAGCATCTCCAGCCTGCCCCTTAATAGCTTTTATAGGCTAATTTCTCAAAATTGTTTTGTTTCCATATTTAAATTCTGGCAAATACTCAAAATATTCTCATACTGTTCCGGCTTTGGCAAAGACAGTCTGGAATGTTGAGAGGAAACATGCTACCTCTCTGATAGAAATCCTGTTTAATTTTTTACCAAGGTCTTGTACTGATGATGGGAGAAGCTGACCACTGCTCAAACCTTTCCAAAAATTCTGAACAAAGTTCAGATCTGAACTCTGTGTGGAAATGCTTCTTCATCTTCCATAAACCACAAGTGAAGACAGTGAATATTCTATATACTGAATATTTTGTCGCATATTTCAACTATTGATATTGGTCACGTGTCTGTTGCAATATATACTGTTATTTATTTATCATCCTGCCTACTTCATCTCAGCCTCCATTACCTTCTTCGGTTGCTCATGAAATATGGTAGTTTGGTTATCTATAGTGATAATCAAGTGTTAGTGTGTCCTATACACTGATATTGTTGATCTTGTTCTGAATGAAGCCTACGTGTTCTCCGAAAAGCCTCCAGCTTCCTCACGGTCCAACATTTCAGGATGATTGGTTGATCTGTGCCCAGAGCATCCCACTCTGTCAGCCAATAATCACTGGGGATAGGCACCAATCTCTCCCTGAGCCTTGGATAATAACATGATCTATAACAGTGGTTCTTAACCTTTTTTGAGGTACCAAACCCACCAGTTTCATATGCGCATTCACTGAACCCTTCTTTAGTGATAAATAAAATGTTTTTTTTTTTTCAAAATTCCAGATATAGTAAATGCTTCTTTTTACTGGTGCACAAAATGAGCCATGCATAAACATCACCTTGCTCAAAAACAAAACCAATAGAGTGCATGAACTCAACAAATTACGGTATTACTTTATTCTGGCCCGATCGAACCCAGGTTAAGAACCACTGGTCTAGAGCAAAACTCTCAAACAGCAGTTCTAAAACATCTCCTGCAACCTTTAGTTGTCCCTGAGCTTTAGCACACCTGCATGCAACATGGACTGCATGCTGGTTGGTGCAGTACAATTGCAGGCTGGTGTTTCCTCACCACCACCATCTGAATCAACACCAAGGAAACACACAAAATGTTTTTCTGATGGTAACTTTAAATGATGAAGAATTGTTCTTGGTTTATCTGAGGTTATTACATATCCAGCAGCTATTACAGGTGTCTACAGATACATCAGAAGTTACACATGAAATCTAATGAACTCCTAGAGCAGGGGTGTCAAACTTCAGTCCTTAAGGGCCACTATCCTGCAGTTTTTCAATGTGCCACAGGTACAAAACGCAGGAATGAAATGGCTTAATTACCTCCTCCTTGTGTAGATAAGTTCTCCAGAGCCTTACTAATGACCTATTATTCTATTCAGGTGTGGTGTAGCAGAGGCACATCTAAAAGTTGCAGGACACCGGCCCTCGAGGACTGGATGTTGACACCCCTGTCCTAGAGACTCCTGTCCAAAATGGACAGTGTGAAAACACCGCAGTTCATTTGTTCTATAGGTTTTGAATCCACCACAACTACTATCATCTCATCTACTATGCTGCCTGCATATGAACCATATCTTTCAGAATAAGATATGGCTCATGTCTTATTCTGAAATAAGATATTTATTATCTTATAAATATCTAACAGTAGTGCTAGACAGCATCAGTAGTGCTGCTAAGCACTGCTGATACTGCTATCAGTAATGTTTAGACAGCTGCAGGTTAGCCACATGTGAATATCTGACAAGTTGAAGGGCTGCTACCAGCAAAGCAAATCTGGCTTCAACAGCATGTTAATCAGGTTTGGTTATCCTGAGCTATCATTCCAGTCATGCTGCTACAGTTTGTAAACTGCTGGGATGGAATTAAAGGAAGAGTACCAGCAAATATAAGCATCAATTATCTATAATTTTATTTTTATTCAGAGAGAACAAAAATAGAAATATAAACTGTATGTCTATTACCAGAATAACACCAAGTATTTTCCCCAGAGATTAGCTAAGGAATGTCCATCTGATATTCAACATCTGACAGTAAAACAAATTCGTCGTCATAAAACATTTTAAACTACCACTTCAACAGTGTAGTAGTTGTAAGCAAGTATCTCATCAGCAAATCTCTCAAAATGTACATCCAGCAGCCTCAACATACTGAAATCTACTGTTTAGAGTTTCCGTGTTCTCTGCGCACTCTACTCCTATTAAGATTTTCCAGATTAGAATTGGGATTGGCGCCTAATCTCTATCTGAAAGCCCATAGAAAAATCTGCTCATCTCCGGATCATTCATTATGAATACGAGTGCTTTATGCAGAACAAGTTTATTTACCCAGCGTCTCAGCAAAACAAAACAAAAAAAAAAATCCCTCAACTAAGATTCAGACATGTCAGGCCGATTTCCAGATTTTACCACAACACTTGACAGAACGCTATATTTCACGCTTCAGAGGCACATGGACTCAGAAGTTCAGACAGTCAACAAACCCCAGCAGGAACCAACACATCTAGTTCTGCAGAACTGCCTTCAATGTGGATCTAACACGCGATCTGTGACTGCCACTTCAGGCTCATTCAACCCCAAGACAACAACAAGGCCACCAGAAGCAGCCCCACATCCTGTCGACAGGCCGTCACTTCCACAGAAGAGCTTACCGAGCTACCTGCTAGCTTACTGCATCCTGAGCCTTACATCACAGCTGATAAAAGGATACAATTTAAAACCCTTTAGTATCTCCTTGGCCCTGTCTTCCTCCGAAGACATTTCGGGAGTGGTTCCTCTTAGCGTTCCACGGATTCTCCGGAATTTGATAAATAAATAAATGAATAAAAAATACTAAACAGCAGTCAACTTTAGCCGAGCTAACAAAATCTCGTCCTAGAATAGCGGAACCAACAGGCCCAAACAATGAACCATGAACAGTTGGACTACAGGATAAATCCGATTCCACTAATGGAATTGGCTAAACACGCTCTGAACGAACAGACAGTAGCCTCAGCCAATTTACAAGCTATAGCAGCGTGAACGAGCCAATCACACACAGCATGTCACAGGTAGGCGGGACGAAATAGATTAACGGGTCATCAGGTTCGACGTCACAACGACGCTGCGTTCCTTAGAAACAGAACATTTGAACTTTAAAATCAGGGCGACTTAATTTTGGGTGGATTTAAAATGTTTCAATCACCAGCCTTTCTAGTGAAGGCTAGAAAGGCTGGTGAAGTCACATAAATAAAATAATAAAATATATAACGGACAGAACTCAGTTTTCACATTGAAACCATAAAATGACAGAAATTACAGTCCCACTTCCTTTGGACATGAAATTCAACAACATGCTAATGAAGGTTACGAAGCAGAACCTCAACCTCTTGAGCATTAATGTACATCAGAATGCTATATCCAAACTTTTTCTCAAATGGGCCAAAATTGTCAATTGAAAAATACTTAAGGGCTAGAATTAAACTAAAATCAACCCACCCAATGAAGACACCTGAAATACATAAAACTTCAGAAAAGTTCCGCTGGAGCAGGAGGACCTGCTAAATCAGTATACCAGCGCAAAGGGCGGGGAAATTATAGATATAGTACTTGTAGATTTTGTGATGTTGTTGGAGATAATACACAGAATTAATAAATGTATTCTGTGTATTATTCATTACATTGCTGTAATTTTTTGTAACTTTCAGTGTTCAATATGAAAAGTTTGTGTTCAGGTTTGTCTGTGACACATTTATAATATATAGCATTCACAAATAAAGCCTATATGATAAAATATTGAATTGATTTCAGTGGTAAAGTAATGCAGTGAGTGATGCAGTGTGTGGTATATATTCTCTATGTACAAGGAAGACCCAGAAACAGGTTCTTCTGGTTCCCAGGAGACGCTCTGAGATTCTTCAGAATGGTTGCATGCTTGATGAGAATGTTGGTAAGAATTCACTTGCCTCACCATATTCTTACATATCAACTATATGACTATACACATTTTAATATACTTAATGACATTTATATAGATATATGTTCACATTCATGTGCTGCACAACAAATGCACTATGCTATGCACCCTTGCTTTCCCATTTTTAATGCTCTGGCACAATTTCTATTACTGGTACTTTATTAATTTTACTACTGGTAGGAAACTGTGTGCAGAGAAACATTCCTACTGTTACACTAAATTTTTATTGTCAGACTGCGATGGACCGGTCGCCAGGCCATCGCAATTTATTTTAATCATAGTTAGAGGGCACAGATCTGCCCCCTCCTCCTCTTCTTGGACATGGAGGCAGAGAAACTGAGTATTAGACTGAGGGAAGCCAGACTAGTTTATTTTCCTAAATTATTATATTTAGCTAAATATTATTGCTTAGCGGCACACGCAGGCCTTCTGATGCACAGATTAAAAATAATAATTAAAATAAAAAATCAAAAAGGGCACTAGGGGCATCAAAAGCAAAAGGGCTCAAGGCCCCTCTTCCCTCTATGCATGTGCCTGCACTGATGTGCAGTTGAACTGAATTGCAATTTCAAGCTATTGGGCTCTTTAGAGGCCAGCAAAGGTCAAAAGCCTAACAACTTCACTGCAAATAGGATTATGCATATATGATTTAGAGCAGTCTTTCTTCCAACAGAAACACTGTTCTAACTACTCCTCCAACAAATGACTTTCTGTTGGAAGGGGGCAGGACTAAACTGTTGTCACCAATTGATCACGTGAATGTGATGAGCTCTGGTCCGTGATGACACAAGTGAAATGTGATGTAGCTGGGAGCTTATTTGGGGAAGTTATTCCACCTTGATGTTTCATGACGAATAATTAGAGGTTTGGCCACGCCCACATGCTTTGACCTACAAAAATTCCTTTGATAACTTTTGACCTTCAATGCCTCAAGACTGACTGTGATTGAAACCTAGATCTCGAAAGCTGTAGGATGAGTTCACTCAGACACAACGTCAATAAAAAAAGGCAAGATTGCAGCTTTGATTCAAAATGGCCGACTTCCTGTTGGGTTTGGACCTTGGCTCCGACTTTTTTCTTGGTTCTTTCAAGATGCACATGCGGACTAAGGTTCATAATTCTGAGTATAAAACATGGCTGATTTTTAAAAACTATTCTAAGGGGGAACTGTGGAGGAATTGGCCTACACCCACCAAATATTTGACCCGATTCCTGTTGGTGAGTGGACAAGGATCCATCTCAATTAGTTTGGTGCACCTGAGCTCTTATGTGGGAAAGTTAATCATAATAAGAAACAATACAAAAACAACAGGCCTTCCCAGCGCTTCGCTGCTCGGGCCTAATAATAAGAATAAAAAAAAAATAAATGAAATAGAGAAATCTTGCAAATAGGCCTTCACCAGCACCTGAGCCTAATAATTATAATCCCAGCTCCAACCAACCTGAATCAAATGGCCAGATTCCCTCACTATGCTGACCGGGACTGATAGCTCCAGAACCTTCTGAGCACTGCTGGTTTAAATCATTAGGTGCAGCTCTACCAGCTATGAAAGCAATAACTGGATGCAACATGTTTTCTTTGCCAACTCGTTTGAGCAGTCTGGGAGACTGCTGCCCTCAAACTTCATGAAGATTAAGACGTTACACAAAAATATTTGACAGCTAAAACATTTCTTTGAAACCTTCAGAATTCCTTGACTGAGAACATTAAAGCTTATGACCTGGATAACACAACCTTTACATAGTGGTTTGACCCAGATCACAGATGCCTGGACCATTAAAAGACAAAAAATAGAACCAGGAGTTTGTACTGAACAAGCTTTTATTAGGAGAGTTACTCTTTCTTGGCAGCAGCCTTCCTCATGGCTGCCAGGACATTGCTCAGCTCCTCTCTCTTCCTCTTGGCGCGGATGTGTGTGCCAATCTGAAAATCAAGAGATAATGGGTTTTTTTTTTGTACAATATATTTATTATATTAAAAACAACATTCTCAATGACAATTTCTCTGTTTAAGGTCAGGATCAGGTGATTTGGGTTTTGATCCAAGTCTAAACAAGTAATTGTTTTAGAAAATCATTTTATGCTGGTCAAAAGAGATTATAATTCTTGTCATTTCTGAAAGGCCACAATTTATAATGGCTTTGATAAGTTCATTCACATCGCAGTTAACCGGAGAAATAAGTTGGGATGCATGAACAGGCAACACACAACTTCATATCTGTTGAAATTTAACCACATATGGCTCTCTGCAAGTCTGCTACCTCCTTGGGTTCCCTTTCAAGTTATCTGACTTGTCATGTTCTTCTGCATGTAAAGTATCAATCAATCTTTAATTGCACAATACTATTGCACACTGAAGAGTAACCAAATAAAATGGGCAAAATGGCTAAATAAAAACAATGACATAATAAAATAAGCAGTAAAAGTAGCAGCCAGCACACTGCTCGGGTCAGATGGGTTATGTGTATCGGTGACGGAGATTCTGGGGTCAATAAAGCTAAAAAAAAAGGTAAAGGCCTCCTGGAAATGCTAGTGTGTCCCTAAAGTATTCACAGCACTTCACCTTTTTCACGTTTTGTTAAGCTTGTATTATTAAATTGAATTAATATTTTTTTTGAAATTCAACAGAAATGTTGTATTTTCACTGGTACGTTGCACTCTAGTCGGTTAATGTGCAGCTCGATTCTTATGACAGAGACCTGGCAACCCTTCATAATAATAGCACTATGAGTTAGCCTAGACTAGTTTGATCATCAATGTAACTTCTAAGCATATAAATATTACTGAGTAATGTGTTATAGCTTCATTGTATATTGGTAGATGAAGTAAAGTCTGACTCCATTTTCACTGGAGTCAGAATCCAGTGAAAATTAACTTCTTCCATAAATTTACACACCTTGCTTATCAGAGAAGAGCAGACAGCTGGGACATGAGCAGATGTGCAAAAATAAACTATGATGCCACAGTGCTGAACCTACATTGTTGCTGAATTTCAAAACAAAATTAAGATAAACACTGATAACAAAATGACAGAAATGGTCTAAACACTATTGGCAGGATATTTAGACCATTATCATCTACATGGACAGCACATAAAATTCTGAATTGGAACATTTATGATATTGAAGAAGTGGTGACAAAAATGGGGGGAAAAATCATTACTGCTGTCATGTCTGAAGCAGCAGGACAGCCCTCCTCACCCTCTTCTTGATGAATTTCAGAGCTCTCTTGTCCTTGGACACCTTCAGCAGCTCCATTGCTCGCCTCTCATATGGAGCAAAGCCACACACTTCACGGATCGTGTCCCGAATAAACTTGCTGTGTTTGGTCAAACGCTGCAAAGTAACACACAACTTTCAAATTCAAACTAAATCAAGAGCACGTTTGTTGAAAAGTATAGCTTTTAAAAATGTAACATGGCCGGCCGCTTTTTAATCAGAGAAGCTGATACTTACCCCGCGTCTGCGGCCGTGTTTTGGAGCAGTAACATTTTTGGTTACTGGATGACCTTTGTTGAGGCCAACAGCCATGGGATAACGAATAGCCATGTCTGCAAAAGACAACATGGAAACATCAAAATAAAATACCTAACAATGAGGGCCAGGACAGTGCTAAACATGAGGCAAATACAGTCGAGCAACTCTGTGGTTTCTAAAGAAAAATTAGTCACAGTTTTGTTAGATTTGTGACATACTCTACTTCATTTTCTGCTTATGACCTCAGCATCCGTAATGAACTACAAGTACCAGTAAAAGCGCTGCTGGGCCTTTGTTCATTATTTCATGCCGTGTCCAAAGTCAACGTTCGCTTCGACAATGCGAGTTAATTCAACTAGTTTCCAGAATACCAAACAGCCATGTTTCCCGATTAGCCTCTTTGACTCCCGTTCATCTGGGTTTAATTCGAATTCATTCTCAGAGATCCCTCTGTTAGAGACTTGCTGTCCCGACATGCAAGCCAAGCGCTACCGCATATGGTGCCAAGTTAAAATGCTAACGCTTTATGAAATATTGCGGTCCAATATAACTCAGACATAAATAACAGAATTTATGGTTGTGTATAAACGAAACGGATACACGAAAAAGGGAAAGATGCCAAAGATTTGAATAAGATTCTAGCCATTACTCAGGCATTACAATAACTTACCTGCTGTCTAGAATGGCGCTCAAACCGGAAGGACTGTTGTTGGGAAAAGGCGGGGCATAAGCGGGCTCCCGTATCGAAGCACTAATATTAGCGCCCCCGGTGGCTTGGAAGAACCATGGAAGTTTCAAAAACCGTAAAAATATGTTTTTCAATACCAACAATTAGAAGAATGTGTTCTTTCTTCGGAGGAACAGAACTCTATATACCGTGGCAATAAAAAAAAAAAAAAAAAAAAAAAAAAAAAAAAAAAAATATAAAAAAATAATATATATATATATATATATATATATATATATATATATATATATATATATATATATATATATAAATTCCCTTCTCACCCATCGCGGGTGGTTCTTATCCTCTGAGCTCGGGTCCTCTACCAGAGGCCTGGGAGCTTGAGGGTCCTGCGCAGTATCTTGGCTGTGCCAAGGACTGCACATTTCTGGACTGAGATGTCTGATGTTCCTGGGATCTGTTGTAGCCACTGCTCCAGTTTGGGGGTTACTGCCCTGAGGGCCCCGATGACCACAGGCACCACTGTGGTCCTCACCTTCCAGGCCCTCTCCAGTTCTTCCCTGAGGCCCTGGTATTTCTCCAGTTTCTCGTGCTCCTTTTTCCTGATGTTGCAATCGCTTGGTATTGCTACATCTACCACAACGGCTTTCCTCTGTTGTTTATCCACTACGACAATGTCTGGTTGGTTCGCCATTACCATTTTGTCTGTCTGGATCTGGAAGTCCACAGGACCTTAGCTCTGGCTTTCTCCACCTCCTTTGGGGGTGTTTCCCACTTTGATCTCGGGGTTTCCAGTCCATATTCTGCACAGATGTTTCTGTACACTATGCCTGCCACTTGGTTATGTCGTTCCATGTACGCTTTCCCTGCCAATATTTTGCACCCTGCTGTGATGTGCTGGACTGTCTCAGGGCCTCCTTGCACAACCTACACCTTGGGTCTTGTCTGGTGTGGTAGATCTGGGCCTCTATTGCTCTGGTGTTTAGGGCCTGTTCCTGGGCGGCCAGGATGAGGGCCTCTGTGCTGTCCTTGAGTCCAGCTTTTTCCAGCCATTGGTAGGATTTACTGATATCAGCCACTTGGGTTATTTGCTGGTGGTACATCCCATGTAGGGGCTTGTCCTCCCATGATGGTATCTCTGGCACCTCAACCTCTGTTCCCTGTTGTCTGAGACATTCACTGAGCACATTGTCTGTTGAGGCTTTGTCCCTGATGTATTTATGGATCTTAGTTGTTTCGTCCTGGACAGTGGTTCTCACACTCACTAGTCCTCTGCCTCCTTCCTTGCGGCTCGTGTACAGTCTCAGGGTGCTGGATTTGGGATGGAACCCTCCATGCATGGTTAGTAGCTTTCTAGTCTTAATATCTGTGGCTTTTATCTCCTCCTTTTGCCAGCTAATTATTCCAGCAGGGTATCTGATTACTGGCAGGGCATAGCTGTTTATCGCACGGATTTTGTTCTTGCCACTGAGCTGGCTTCTCAGGACTTGCCTTAGGTATTTATATATATATGTGTGTGTGTGTGTTTGGCGTCTTCCCCCACTGCAGAGGCTAATTGGTTGAATTTCTGTAATGAATGGCCAACAATAAACAGCACAGTGAGCCTCCCTACTGGCCCACTAGTTCTGGGTACTGCACGTGTGTCCCAGAGCACAACCACCACTACTGTTCAGAAAAGAACTGGACTTGATGACTTACCACAGTAGAATGCAGAACAGACTGTGTGGAATCTACAGTTTCTTGTAATATATACATATGTATTTTATATATATATAAAACTGTTATATAATATAATATAATATGCTGCATATTATACAGCTGCAAATGTATAACACATAGATGTATAACTATGTGTGCACCTGCAGTGCACACATAGTTCAATAACCAGAAAATTATATTTTTATATAGATATTCTTGGCGCTTCATTTTTTTCTCCCAGCATACCTTGTAAAACCGGAAACACTCTCTGCTTTTGGCGGGGTGTCAGCCATCTTGGAATCACATCACCGTGTGGAGCGAGGTCTCCTGTTTTACGCTGCTGCAGCTCATTGATTGCTTTACTTTGGTTCATCTGAAAAAAACGTTGCTCTGATTCCAACTGAAACCAGCAGACAGCGCTCAATTTACTGTCTTTTAACTTCGTAGTGAAGCAAACTCAGGATAGATCGGCATGGCGACTGTTCGCGTTACTCCAAGCCGAGAAACTGGTCGGCCAGCGGCCTCTTCGCCTCTGTCCCCCACCAGGATATCCCGCCTTCAGGAGAAACAAGACCTGCAGCATCTCAACGACCGGTTGGCCGTTTACATCGACCGTGTCCGGTCGCTGGAGCTGGAGAACGACCGATTGATGGTTAAGGTGTCTGAGAAGGAGGAGGTTACTACCAGAGAGGTGGGTTCAAGGAAGCTACCGCTGCCCGCGGCTTTGCTTCGACACAACAGCTGAATGAGAAGCAAAGAGGCGCGATTAACCGTGTAACTGTCGGTTAGAAGGGAGCGTTGGCCGGATGCAGGATGGGCTGGATCTTTGTGGTACTATTGATCAGAAAATCCAACTGGTCCTCAAACAGAACTGTTGGTCATTGTGCCCAGTTGCTGCTCCTGATTCCAGCCTTAGTGATCACCTAGAGAACGGGGGCCGAGTGAGCTTAGTGTTTTATCAATGAGAGCCAGCCTCCGCATTCTGCTGATTTAACAAACTTCAGCAAATCTAGTAACTTGTAATGCTGTAAAAACTAAACTAGATTGAGGAGGTGTTTATCGTTTGCTTTTATTTACCCTGGACACATTGGTTCACTATTTGCAAACATATCTCTTACAATGATCAGCAGACCGGTTCTTGGTGAACAGGTTGCATAGTTGTGGTGTTAATGGTGGACACAGTGGGTCCTTTGCTCCCCATCCGGCTGGATGTAGAGGCATCTGAGCTAAAGGGAGAGACCTGCTAGTGTCCTCCAGAGAGAATGAAGAGTTTCCAGGGAGGATGGATGGACGTCATGTTCGGTCAGTCAGAGAAATTCAAATAATGTTTCACATTCATGTTTAGAATTTCTTTACAAAGACATGAAAGTGTTATTGAGAGTTATTGATTAAACATAACTCCCATAATTGAGTAAACCTTAACCTCCGTTCTATTCCTGGTAGGTTTGCCTGACAGAGCTGCTTCACTGCTATTGTTTTCTGTGTTTTAGGTAACAGGCTTGAAGGCTCTGTATGAGGCAGAGCTGGCTGATGCTCGACGGGTTCTGGATGAAACGGCTAAAGACAGAGCCAGGCTTCAGATCGACCTGGGGAAGGTTCAGGCCGACCTGGATGAAGCCACCCGGAGGCAAGTGAAGACTTGCTGAAGCTTCCTAAGGGAAGACACTCAGTTGCACTAGGGAATAATGTGATGATTGTATGGCATGTGATAAAGACATACCTAAACAATGTTGATGTCTTTCTGGTCTGGTATATTCCAAACACCGAGTCCATGCAGTTTATCTAGTAACTCTTCTCTTTGTCCCAACAACCTGGTAGATCTGGAAAAGCTGCATCTGCTGTTTGAGAGATCCAGATGTCTTAAAACATATTCTGCTGTATTAAACAGTGAGCAGCACCAAATACACGTACAGTTCCTAAAATAAGAATATTCTGAAAAAGTTAAAAATTTTGTTCCTCATATTAGAAGTGAAAATTCATCATGGTGCAATATTTTAAGTCTTTATTTCTTGTTATTTTGATCCTTATGACTTACAGAATAAAAATGTAATTATTTTTATTCTGCAAATAATTGTAATTAATTTGTTTATATTAGAGCTACAGCTTATGACTATTGTAGTAATAATTCATTCTGATGATAAGTCAATTAATCAGATAAAAAATTGACTGCACTTTAGGTAGATTTTTTTAATTTATAATGCTTATAATGCTAAAAATACTTGCAAATGCAAATAAACAAATAATTCCTCTTTTTAATGAGATGATAAATAATGTATTTCCTAAAATGCAATAGTATTCCTTCTAACATCAACTTTATGAAAACCTAAATTTTTTCTGCTGGACTGAACATAATACAGTGTAGAGCTGACATGGGGATTTTTTTTGATTAACTGGACAGAAAAAAAATGCCTAATAAGAAATTATATTTATTTATTTATGTATTTGACTAAATTTGAAACCAGGTGAAGCTAAAATTGTTACTTGGGGAGTTCTGGGTCAAACACATTAACAAAGATGTTTTTATTCTAACTGAAAACTAATTTTTTAAAGAGTTTTGGATTACTAACTGCTCTGACTGGATTGTTTCAGCAAATTATCTTTTTTTGAGTCTGTATAGTCCAATTAATTACCAAATTAGGCAATGATTAACTCAATACTAATGTGCTGACTTTATACATAAACTAGGGCTTTAGCCGATGTATATCTGTATGTATGTATGTATGTATAAATACATAAACTATGCTCTATATTTCATGAACTCAGAGCCTGATGCATTGTGTGTAAGTCTTTTTGAGTTGATGATTGTGAACATTTGAGTGTTCTGAGTGAAGGTCTGTGTAAGCAGAGGAAGTTATCTTTAACTCCTTTTTTTGCTCTCAGTTCCAAAAAGAAGGACAGCGATCTGGCTGCGGCACTGTCCAGGGCCAATGGGCTGGAAGGGCAGCTGAATAAGAGCGAAGCAACTCTTGCCACAGCTTTGAGTCAGAATGCTGCACTCATTTCAGAACTTGCTGATGTAAAGAACCAGCTGGTGAAGGTAGGTACTGTATGGGTCTCTGCTATTAACAGCTATGGAGTAAAACCAGAGCTCATGACATCTACCTTGTTATGTGAGATTTCATCATAGCTATATTGACAAATGCTTGAGAGAGAACTTTAATGTAATTCTTATTTAAAATTTTTTTTATGTGTTAGCAATGAATTATGTGTATAAAGTTGAAAACCTCTTATAAATGCTTGCAGTTCCATATCCTGCAAGCATTTATCCAGATTGACCACGAAGGGCTATGTGTCTGAGTGAGTTGGTTTTATCTACCGGAACTAGGGCCGAAACCATTTGTAGTCAATGGGAAAAGTCAATGCCGGTACAACCCAAAGGGAGCGGCACTGAGATGGTTTTAGACTAAATATTTAAGAAGGAAGGGCTGCATAGTGGTGCAGTTGGTAGCACTGTTGCCTTGCTGCAAGAAGGAGGTGCTGTAGTGACAGTTTGTGGACTCATTTTAAGCGATAAAAGACAAAACAAAAAGAAAAAGCGTTTGATAAAAGATGGCGGGAGCAGCTGCTCTATTTGCTGCACTATGATTTGGAGGTGGGTTATATATTTTTTTGAAGTTAACATTTTTTGCAGAATAAACATAACCACTTATAATAAACATATATAAAAATTACCTTTATACATAGCAATAAACATTTCCACATATCACCTCTGATGTCCACCAGACTCTCAGTTGTGCCATGATTCACCATGCTTTCTGATTGGCTACCTGTCACATTCAACAGCCTGTCCCCACAGGCTGCGATAATGTGGCCAAGACAATGTTGAATGTGCTGGATTTTAGCCCTTATTCAACATAGGGCATATGCCCGATTGAATATGGACATATTCAACACACCACGACATAACACACCACACACTGCAGGACGTTGTAAGATTGTCAAAAAAGTAAAATTGGGGAGAAAAAAAAACAGACTTTCCTCCCCAGCCCGCAGTAAAATTGCCAAGTCTTGACCAGTCTGCAGTAATAAACAGGTTGGGGACCACTTTCATAGAACACAAGTCATCTAGTATGAGCTAGCTAGAACAAAATTTTTCTTCTGCTTTTCTGACTGGACCAACCCCCATCTGTTCTCACTAGAACTTAATAAATCACCAACACTCCTCTCTCGCCTCTAGCCCTCTACTCTTGGACAACAGTTTCTTTGTACTTTTCACCTATAAATATGCTGAATGTTGTCGTGCAGGCTGAAGACAGCCATGCTGTGGCAAAGCGGCAGCTGGAAGCAGAGACCTTGATGCGTGTGGACCTGGAGAATCGTTGTCAATCGCTCAGTGAAGAGCTGGAGTTCAGAAAAAACATGTTTGAAGAGGTAAGTGTGACCAGCACTAGTGCACGTTTTCTTCTTATTTGTTTTCAACAAGTGAAAGCAACAAAGAGTTTACGTACAGAGAGCAGAATGAACTAGACTTTCTGCATCAGTGACAGAATCTAGAGATGAAGACTTATTTAAAACATCTAGCAGCATCTAGATAAGAACTGTTAATTGGTTAGGCCTGACATAGTAAACAATAAATCAATTAATACATGATAAATTGAAACAAGCTTAATAATTTCCATAACTTATCATTTTCTCTTTTTCCTCTTTCTACCAAAAACTGAATTACAAAAGTCTTCAGTCTGGTGTTTTGGTCTCAACTAACTGTTTTTTTGTTTTTTTTAAGGACAATTTTCATAATTAATTTTATTAGTTGTTTTATTTAATTTTGGACATTAAGCACATCTTCCAGTTCCAGAATCTAAAGTTTATTGATCTTTGAGAATGTGTTTGTCCATTATTATGTCATTACCCTTATATTACTTGAAAATGGTCTCAAAACAATGCTATCGTTTATTTACCACAGCTGTGTTAGATTATCTAATAGCAGTGGTAGGTAATCTTCCAAAATAGACATCAAGCCTTAGTGTATAATGTATCCAACACACAGTGGGAGGAAAAAAAGTGGTTTTGAGTCATTCTTTAACGGATTTTCTGCGTTATTTTTACCTTTGCTTTGTCGCAGTGGACCAAATTAATAATATCTGTATCTCCACGTTTGATTTGGTCAATAGACTCAGCAACGTGGCTATAGATGGAAAATAAAAGTCTTTGCTTTTGAGAATTGTGGGAATAAACAAAATTTCTTGGGGTAAACATGCAGGGAGCTCATCGAGGAATTCAATTAGAAGGGTTCCAGATTTTATAATTGTTCATTTATCTAGTCAAAAATGTGTGTAAAGATAAGAAACGAACTATTGAAGTGGATGGAACCTGCTCGCAGCAAACCCACAGCTCCTGGCAACATGATGGCTATGGATTCAAGCTCCAACATTGCAGTCAACTTTAAAATAAAATGAATTCTCCAGAATCAGGCGTCTGACAATGTGTGTCCCTTCAGGAGATGCGTGAGAGCCGCCACCGCCAGGAGCAGAGGATTGTGGAGGTGGACTCTGGAGTCAGACAGGACTACGAGTTTAAACTGGCGCAGGCTCTGCAGGTAAGCACCTGGAGCAGAGAGGAACGAAATATTTATGGGAGAACTAGTGAACAACATTTTAGAACTATTTTCATGTTCTGTCACACAAATTTTCTCCCAAACCTGCTGCTGATTTTCTCATTACATTCTTACTAAACAATTTCCCTGTGGAAGTCAATAAAGTATATTCTATTCTATTTTATTGTAAACAATAAAAAGTCTTAGGACGTGTCTTCTCGTTTAATCCAACTTTCTATCCAGTTTCTTTCTATCATAGTAACAAGTATCTAGCCCTGAACGCATGATAGGCACATTAAGATCAATGTCACTATTAAATTCACACGACTTCAGAACGTGTGAAGTTCTGAGAGATGCAACCTAAAGGGATAAATCACAGTCATTAACCTAGTGATTCACAATTAAATCTCCTGTTTCAGATATGCATCCACTTTCTAGTTAGGATGGGTGTGTCTGAGGATAGCAGCAGCAAAAGAAGAAGCTCTTGGAGGGGAAGTGGGTGGCAGACGTTTCCTTCCTTGGACATTTTTCAGTTGCCAGGGAAGCGACCTTACAAGTGACCACGGGTGTTAACCCCTTCTAGAGGTTTGAACATAGAGTTCACAAGGTGGTGATTGCCTGCTGTAGCCCAAGACGCCTCCCCAGTTGCTGAGCAGAGCTTCTGCAAATGTCTGAAAATCAGCCTGTGAGAGTCTGCATGGTTAACAGCAGCAATTCCGTGTATGAACAGTGAGCAGCAGCAGCTCTGGCAAAACCCGAGAGGAAACATTATGTGCTCTGTGGGCTCTGAGGTTGTTTGATTGGTTGTTTATACCTCTCCTCAATTTTCCCATTAATGATGGACTTTTTTTTACTACATAATGACTCTCAAACTGAGCTGCTGGTTAAATGCTGAAGTGTTACAATTAGCTGCAGGTCTTAGCAGACTGTTGGAACAGAACGCTGAGCTGACTCTCAACTAATACACAGTGTAGGACAAGGAGTTTGGTAGTGAAATGTGTTAACATGTGCATAATCTCAAAGCAGCATGTTTGTGTGATTTGTCTAGGACCTGAGGAAGCAGCATGATGAGCAGATTTCTCTCTACAAGGAGGAACTAGAGCAAACCTTTCGGGCAAAGGTAACGTAGTAGTCAGCGTTCAGCCTGCTCAGTGGAGTCCTGAGCCACAGTGTTGGTGTTGGTCTGCTTCTAGCTGGATAATGCCAAGATGTCGTCTGAGATCAACGACAAGGCCATGGGCGCAGCCCGCGAGGAGCTGCAGGAATCCCGAACTCGAATGGAGAGCCTGGGCTACCAGCTGGCCACACTGCAGAAGCAGGTACTCTTCACCTCCACACACAGTGTTTCCCCTTGTGGGGACCAGGCTCCGGTCTTTCCATTGACATCCATTAATTTCTACTGCCTACACCTTACCCTCTTCTTAACCCTAACCATTACAAATATAACCCTCACCAAAACTCAATTCACACTTTAGTCATAAATCTAACCCCTGACCCAGAAAGACCATTTCCCCTTGTGGGGACCAGGCTTCGGTCTCCACAAGTACCAGTGGGTCCCTACAGCATAGTATGTGTCAGGAAAATGGTCCCCACAAGGTATTAGAAAAAACAGGCCAGCAATGAGTTCTCTTCTCAGACTGCGGTGTTGAGGAACCAGCTGTGCTTACAGGTGTCAGCCTCAGAGGATCGCATCAGAGAGCTGGAGGACATCCTGTCTACAGAGCGCGATAAGCACCGGCGTGCTGTTGAGGCTAAGGAGCAGGAGATGACTGAGCTGAGAGAGAGGATGAACGCTCAGCTCAGCGAATACCAGGAGTTGCTGGACGTCAAGCTGGCTCTGGACATGGAGATCAATGCATACAGGAAGCTGCTGGAGGGAGAGGAGCACAGGTACTGGAACACACAACATCTGCAAGAAAAATTATTCCTCCAGGGAAAAACAGATGGCTTCTATCTGAATATGTGGCCTAAAGGGACCAAGAGGCTGCAGCAGTTCACCATTGTTTCATGCTGGATGAGCTCACTTCCTGTTTGGCTCACCAAAACCCATCTGATCTTCTGCAAAAGTCTGGGAGTTCATCCAGTTCAATTTTTCACTGCCCCCCTTGTTACTAGGCCTGTCGTGATAAATCAGTTGATCACACAATAAATTAAAACTATCGACCTCTTTTTAATTATTGGCTTTATTGTTTCTTTTTCTGTTGATAACACTGAATGAAAAAGGCTCAACTCTGGTGCTCTCCACTGACCTCTCCCGTCCTCATTTCCTTAGTGTAATGCCCAGCGCACACTATACAATCTTAGAATTGTCGGCCCATTTTCAAAACCTGAGAGACCACAAACTAGCAGACAGAAATCCTAAGATCGATCTGGTTCGATTATGCCTTGTGGTGTCCAACAACAGGCACAAAATGGTGGCTACAAGACCAGCTAGCTAAATTTAAAACCAGGCATTAATCAATGCATTACTACAATTTACCTGCAATGCATGTAGGTAGTGTCAGTCCTGACTGAATGAAAATCATTATAATCTGTTTATGTCGCATTAATGAAGAACAGCTGAAAAGTTACCAGGGTTATCAACTATAGTAGCAATTTCGCTCCAACTCCTCCTCTTGTTATTTCTATATTCTTTGCACAAAATGTTGAATAAACATTAATGTTGTTTCCACATATCATCTCCAATGTCCGCTGGACTTCGGATTGCAGCTTATCAGCTGTTTGGGACCATATTGCATGGAGGGGATTCCATGCTTCCTGATTGGCTACCTGTCACATTTAGCAGGCTGCATTAACAGTCGATTGGAGCAGCCAAGACAATCTACAGTGACACACCGCTCTCTACAGGATGATCAGTTACGAAACTGCAAGCGACAATCTTAGAGAACGCTCAACATTCTAAGATCGTAGTAAGGGGAAAATAGGGCGAAAAAATCGTGTAGTGTGAACTATTGTATCAGGTAGTCGGATGTGCCCATCTTCTCCATTTAAATCTAATGATTACTGAAGAGCAGTATAGTATACAGACTGCATAATCTGCAGTCTGTATACTTTTGGTTGAATGCAATATTTGGTTCCACTTTGACTTTATGTTGTTTAGTTTTTATTCAAGTAAATTTTTTGTTAATGGAGACTGAGAATCCATTTTATTTTTATTTTCGGTTGTTTTGTTTATTTTGTTTATCAGTTCCAGTGTTATGTGTTCTTTTGAAAATAAAGTGTATCTATTTTTGGCAGAAAATTGCATGCATTATCACATCATTTCCATTAAATCAGTATAAAAAGGTCTTCAAACAACATTATCATTTATTGCAATAATTTTTGAGACAATTAATCGCTCATCAAAATTTGTTATCGTGTCAGCCCTACTCGTTTCTCCTCTTGGCTGCACATGCTCAGTTAACTACAGTCACCCCACTGTTGCCAACTTAGGCATTTTTAGCTGTATTTAAATTATTGAGCTTGTTTTAATTTATCCTGCAATTAATTGATTTATTACGACAGGTCCAGCCCCACCCAGCTCTGTCTGAGCGGTTGTCATGGGTGTTTGTGGATTTCACAGAGCTGAATAACTGAACTCAAGTCTTCACTAGAAGAGGCTAAGACATTCCCTATGTGATCTCTGACCTCTTGGTTTTGGTGGTACTGTGGGAGTTCTGCTCAGAGACCTCTTCTGAAGCCTACTGATGTTCCACTGATGTGAGGGAATATCAGTGGACTGAAATGACTGAAAGCTGCAGGCCCGACCACATGTTTTCTTCTGGTCATCAGTCAACAGAAGGAAACATTCGGATTCAAAACTTACAACTTTTATGACTATAGGTAGTTTAATTGGTGGCAAATGTTTTTGGTCTGTTGTGATTATTAAATAATAAACAAACATGCTTTTGTTCAGACTGAAACTGTCCCCAACCCCGTCGGCCCAAGTGACAGTTTCCAGGATATCGGGCTCGTCCTCTTCCCGTTCCTCCAAGAGAAAGCGAGGCGAGGTGGAGGCAGCCGACCTGTCTGAGCTGGCTAAGGGAGATGAGCAGCTGCTGGTGTCTGAGGAGGCCAGCGGCGCCGTCACCATATCACCCACCGACATGGACGGAAGCGCCATCACACTCAACAACCAGAGTGAACAGGTGGGTTCCTGACAGGGTAGACCCACTGGGGGAAGCGGTCAGGGGCTTCACTAACGCCTGGTGTGTTGCAGGACCAGCCTCTGGGCAACTGGAGGCTGAAGAGACAGGTTGATGATGGAGAGGAGGTGGTCTACAAGTTTTCCCCAAAGTTTGTTCTGAAGGCTGGCCAGTCTGTCACGGTGAGCTGAGCTGAGCACACTCAATTAGGAAGACAAAATGTTTTTCTCTGTCTGCTGTAGGCTGAAGAAACTACTAGTAAACACAGAAGATCCAAACTAACCATTTACAACTTCTAGATTAAGGAACAACCCAGATTCATAAACCACATGAACAAATGTGCCCACCGGCCTGTCACCATAGTGCATTCTGCTGGGCCTTAGATTGTCCCAGAAGTTGTTGCAATAAAAGATAATTTAATAGTTTCAAAACTTGACAATAGTTTTGAAACTATTGTCAAGTAATATGATGGCAATGGCATAATAATGCAACAACACATTCTCAAAGATCAATAAACTTTAAAACCTAATAAACATTTAACATTGGAACTGGAAGATGTGCTAAATATCCTAAATAAATTAATGAACTACAAATTGATAAACAGAAACTACAAATAAAGAGAATTATGTGTATCTGTAAAAAACAATTGTTCTTCAAAAGGTCAGCCAGTGGAGATCAAAACACCAGAGTCAAGTATTTTATCATCCAGTTTTTGGTAGAAAGAGAGAAATTATAGTGCAAACGGAAATAACTGAGTTTGTTTTAATTTATTATGTGATTGATTTACTGGTTGGAACATGCCTATGCACCCATATTACAATATTCTACTATGTTACATAAATTCACCAATTTCTACATAATGAAAGGAACATGGGAAAGAAAAACAAGTTTGTTTGGTTTTGAATCTGAAATAAACATGGAGTTAATTATCTGTCTCTGAAATCACATTAAAACAGCCACTAAATATGAAACATAGTGATTAACCAAACATGTCTGTCTGCTACCAGCAGTGGCTTTACTGTTTAAAATGAAACATAACCCACCCAAGTAAACCATAATAGTGGACATGGTGGTTCTGCCCATAGGTGTGGTCTGCTGATGCTGGTGTAGCTCACAGCCCACCCACTGACCTGCTGTGGAAGAGCCAAGCTTCCTGGGGAACAGGAAGTGTTGTCATCACCTCTCTGACCAACGTGGATGGCGAGGTAAAGATGTCTGACCCACCTCATGATTTCCATTTACTGCCTAAAGTGTGCTTGCTGTGTGTCGATGACAAACCAAGGTGCTTCATTGTTGTGTTGACTAAGCAGGAGGTCGCCCGCCGCAGCGTCACCAAGACTCAGGTGGAGGTTGAGAACGGAGATGGGCCTGAAGAGGAAATGGCTCAGAAGGTGATTCTATAATATGCTAGCCTAAACATGTTGCATGCAGAGCTTGGTAACCTTGGCACTGAAGTGTGACATACTTCATTATTACTTTTTTGTTGTGGATTTTTGTTTGCTACATTTTCATCTTTACTGACTTAATATTTCTCTTCTGTTTTCAATACATGGACATCTTTGTGTTTTCCTCAACAGGTCAAAGTGTCATCTAGAGAGTGTGCCATCATGTGAAATCCTCTGGTGATATTAAAGCCTTGGAGCTTCTTATCTCTTTACTCACTTTTTTACATGTATTTTTTTATTGAAAGACACTCAGATGTTGACATCATCTGATTATGTTTTTTTTGATCCAAGAAATCCTTGGTATAGAAATGAGTTTTCTCTTCTTCAGAATATAACCAGTCAAACCAGTGGATCCAGAAGCAGTATTCCAGTTGGACATCCCCTCATCAATATCAGATTTAGTCCTAAATGAGTGAACATACAATTTTTAATGACAGCAGGTTGAAACCTAAAAGACGAGCTGAGCTCAGCTCAGAGTTTTTCCTTTGAAAACGACAATTCCTTTCATCTCTTAAACATTGTGTTATATTACCAGTATGCTCAGACACAAACACTTTTTAGATTTGCATAAGTTAGAAGGAGGACAGATGGAATAATGCATTATGTTGTTTGCAGGGATTTGTCAGCATAACATTCCTCTGCCATCAGTCCTCAATACATCCCTCTGTTATCTTCATTCTGTTACTTTTTCTGTCATTTATTCCAAGTAAATCGGTTCATTAGATGATCATCAAATTCAACATTTCTGTATGGAAATGCTTTTTAAGGTTTAGAATCTTGATTTTAAAGCATGTATACCAATTCTAACTTTTGATGAATATAGATTTTTGCATAAGGACAAACAGCCAGCATAGATTTGGTCTAATTTAAACTTCTTCTTAGTTTGAAATGAAAATGTCCAGAATGTTTTTGCTGCCATGGACTGGTTTGTAGTGAGGAATGTTTCCAGTGTGTGTTTATTTGGCTACATAGGAGCATGTGAAACACTAGGAGGAATGTTTGCCAGCTGTCAGTACAGGAACATGCAAATGTTTTTGCTGTTGATTTTTTAAATAGTTTTTTAAAATTGTTATTCTAAAGTCAGCTTTTTTTGCCCAGTACTTAAGAGCGCATGGGATGAAAGCAAGTACAGATTTTAAAACTCATATTTTCAGAATAAAGTTACTTGTGTGTGGCTGTGAGTAACTTTATTCTGAAAATATGAGTTTAACAGCCATGTTACATATTACTTCACCCCTCAACTCCCCCTTCAGCTGCCTGGTGAAGGGGGAGCCAGATGTTGGGTCTCTGTTTTTATCTCCATAGCAACCAGACAGTAAAATTTTGACCTGTTGCCTCCTCTGTTCACATCAGCTCTTCCCTTCATCTCCAGTTTAGTGGCTTGTGCATCTTCAGGCCAGCTTAAGTCACTAACCATGATCATGTGTAAGCCTTCTGCAGCTCAGTATGCTGTTGAACTGGAAGCAATGGGACTATACCACTGTACATTCTCAGAACTTTGGGGTCACAGTAAGAGGCAGCCATGTTGGCCCCATGACCCTAAGAGCTTTTAGGAATACTTTTGTCTTCAAACCCTTGACTTTGGGTGTTTTTGGACAACCTCCAGAAGCATCTGTTGACAGTAGGTTTGTCTTAAAGAAGACAAAGCTAGCATCACTTGTCATACATCATCATCCCACGTTGGTTGGCCATACACTGTCTTATTCTGAGCTACAAAAAGACAATCTCTGGAGGCTTCCTAGTGGAGAAGGCCACATGTCACTACTATGGTGAGTTCTTGCCTTTTAGTTTGTTTCCTGCCACTGACTAGGAATGATCAACATGTCTTCCTGACTCCTTTGAGTGGTGTCATCTCAAAGGAGAGGACACCACTTCTACATCAGAAGTTCATTGATTTTCAGAATAAATCATTTATTATATTAAGGACTTAGCATCAGTGATGAGCTGTGTTTGAAATTGTACAAGGGACTGCCGTTTCTCTTAAAGAAGAGAATTATGGTTTCTCTCCCAGCTTTTTGATGTCAGATACCAAAGCAGCAACTTTCTTTAAACACAGTCATCGCCAGTCCACAGCCATCGTAGGTCCCTGGACAGGAAGCTCCTATGATGCAGTGATTAAAGTGATCATAGTCCATACTGGTTACTGTAGTACATGAGAAATGTTTGATTTGGTTTGAGGTATTTTAGTAACTGACTTTTTCTTGTGTTGGAATGCTGTGCTTTATAATGTTAGTTTGGTTTTTCTTTTATTTTAAATTTGTGATTTTGTAATAATTGTGTTAATATTTACTATGATAATTGAATTGGGAGTTTTGTGATGAAATGTTTGTAGATGGTTAATGCAGAACCTGAACATGTAGCCACAGAGATGCGAAAACAAGCCTGAATTGAAAACAGCAGCTTATCACCAACTGGCTGCTGCACATGCTACAGTCTCTGGTAGATGAGTTCAAGCTGACTGTTTTACATTAATTAAATTTTCTGGAGAAAGTTTCTAGTCTCAAATTTTAAGAGGTACATCTGCCTTTCATGTGAGATATGACATGACTGAACACCAATTCTTTTATCTGTAATGATCTGGTAACCTACTTTTTTACATACAATAAAAATTTTACATTTAATTTATGAGATTACTTGTTTTTTTTATACATAAGGTTTCATAAAGTACTTGCAGGTTTTAGTCTAGATCAATGATGAGAATACTGTACAATTCTTAAAATGTTTGATTACCACATTTATTGCCCTTTCACTTTGAAAACAATTCATTTTTAAACATTTCTTGCAGCACAGACTTCATCCCAAATCCCTAGGTGAAGAAAAAATAGTCCAAAAACTTCCAGTAGTTTCTGGAGTTGAGTTTGAGTTCATCTTCAACATACCACCAGACATGAATCCTAAGATATAACAACGATCATCATGACCTAACAGTTCCACTTTAGTTTCAGTAAAGGACAGCTGGGTCACTCAAGACTTCATGCAACATGATACAGAAAGATGAGAGTTCTGTACAGAAAGTGAAACAATGTTTAACTGCAGGAAAGAGTAGAGTTAATTAGTCTTGAACAGATATAAAAACAACATAAGACCTTTAGAATCTCTAAAGAAAAAAATCATTTGATATATGTCATAAGCTTATCATTGGATGGAAACTTTGTTAGTTCAATTTAGTTGGGTCTTCGAGCTTCTTTGTCCAGATTCATATTATTATCAGTAGGTGGCGGAAATCCTCCAAATTGATGTTGGGCAACCGTCATTACAAAAGAAGAAGAAGGTTGTCGCGGTGGCTCCCGGGACTCGCTTCAAATGTGACTGTGTCGAGAGGCTGGTGTTCAGGATGCTTTTGGTTTTATCTGAGGATCATAAGGAACATCTGAGCTTCCTGACCAAGGCTGAAGGTTCCGGTAAGAACAGTATGCATAATGTTGTTTCTCTGGACTTCACCTTCAACACACATCAGTGCGTGTTGAAGGTGAAGTCCAGAGATGGTGGTCTTTGGAGCAAACAGAACAGCGCACACTATTCCTTTTGTTGATCTTGAACTACAGAGGCCTAGGAGGTGGATTTTCATTGGCTGTGTAGCTTTCCAGCAGGACATCAAACCAATCATTAGTTTCAGAGCCCTTCACCCTGTCTGGTGTTTAGCTTTATGCTGTGGACGGTGTCACATGACATCAGAGTCGGCAGCTGATTCAGCCTCGTTTCTCACAAATCAAACACCAACAGCCGTTTACTACCGTTTTTCTGAAGCTTCTGGTATGTTCTTAAACTTCAGTAAATATGACTTAATGGCTATCCATGATTACTTGCTAGTGATACCATTTGGTACACCTGTTGAAGACAACGTCAAATACAAGAACGAATATATCTTAGGATGTAGAGAGAGAAGAGTAACTTTGATTAAAGTAAGAAACCTTTCAAACTAAATTTTAATTATTTACCCAGTTATGCACTGTTAATAGTCCTCAAAATATTATTACATTACTCAGCCAAAAATAATTTTAACTTTAACTGGAGGAATATGCATAATTATATTTGGAAAGATTATGTACAAAATCATTAGAATAAGGCGGCCTATCGCAGCTGACTGTCCGCTGCTTTAAAACTGAGATGGCAACAAAATTTTTTTTTAGTGTGAAAACTTTTGACACCTTAGTCCTTTTAAAATGGTTTTCCGGCTGGGTAGCATTGATTTCTTTGATGTAATTAAACTACATGTTAAATAATCTAACTTGTCCACTGTTAAAAGCTAATTGAGAACATTATATACTAAGAGAACTTAGTCAAATAGAAATCCTATCACATCGCCTCCTGTAATCTAATTTTGGTTCATTCATTTGTTGTCATTCAACATAAAATCAGATGTGCTCTGCAGAACAAAATTACAATGCATATTAGGTCAGAAACATATGGAAGAGGATTAGGGCCACTGGAAAAAAAATTATATATATATATATACATATATATTTAAAATAATTCTAATCCTCTTCCATAGAATCAGAAACTAACTTGATAAACTATGAAAGAATATAAAAAGAATAGTATAGATCAATCGATTGATTGATCAAATTTTATTTGTATAGCACATTTCAGCTACAAGGCATTTCAAAGTGCTTTACATCATAAACACAAAACAAAAAGGCATGCAACATAGAATAAAATACCAAGGTTTTTTTTTCTTTTTGTCACGGAATTTAAGCGCCTGTTACCGCCGGACTCCGCCGTCCATTTAGCCATGGGTATTCGCCGTGGCTAAATCCATACATATTACATTTCAAATACAATTCTAAACAGGTGTGTTTTTAATTGCGATTTAAAAGAAGTCAGGGTTTCTGCTGTTTTACAGTTTTCTGGAAGTTTGTTCCAAATTTTTGGTGCATAGATGCTGAAAGCTGCTTCTCCTCTCTTGGTTCTGGTTCTGGGGATGCAGAGCAGACCAGAACCAGAACCAGAACCTGAGAGTCTGGAAGGTTGATACAACAACAGGAGATCTTTGATGTATTGTGGTGCTAAAACGTTCAGTGATTTATAAACTAACAACAGTATTTTAAAATCTATTCTTTGAGCTACAGGGAGCCAGTGGAGGGACTTTAAAACTGCTGTTATGTCTCTATCTTCCTGGTTCTAGTGAGAACAGGAGCAGCGGCTTCTGGATCAGCTGCAGCTGTTTGATTGATTTGTTGGACAGGCCTGTGAAGACGCTGTTACAATAATCAATGCGACTAAAGATAAACACATGGATGAGTTTCTCTAGATCTGGCTGAGACATTAGTCCTCTAATCCTGGAGACGTTCTTCAGGTGATAGAATAGAACATGAACCAGAGCAAAAAATGGGAGGCAATAAGAACAAACTTTGCAATTTGTGCAAGTAGATAAGAAATGTGTGCAAAACAAACAAGAACATTCAACACATATTGACATGATTTTCTTGTTTCCTTTCAGTGGTTGAAGAGTTTGGTCGCATTGCACTTGAGTTCTTGAGGAAAGGAGCCAACCCAAAGATCTATGAGGGGGCAGCCAGTAAGACTCCAGCCTTTCTTTTTTATGGCATTGTCATCTTCATCTGCAGCACTTTATTCTATTGATCTGGGAATGATCTATTTTATATTATCTATTAAGTTGTAATATTTATGAGGGGTGTCCTGATCCAATGTTGATATCAACTGAAAGCTTTGTATTGGATTATATTGACTTTCATCTAAAATTTCTGATGTTAATGGCTTGCTGTCAGATGCATTTCGCTCCAGCATTTAGTCTGACCAGCAGTGCTTGTATCCTGCTTGCGGAACTTTTGGTTAATAATAAATGGGTTTTCATGCCTATTTTTTTGATTATTGGTTTCCGTAATATTACATTCCATAATACAAAATAACAGATGCATATATGATTAGTGCTGATATATAGGGGTCAAAGATGTAATATTGGTTTTGTATTGTATCTTGGAAATAATTTTTCTATACAATAGAAATGCATTCCCATATATACTGTCTAAAATGCTAACCAAAGTAAACAGAAAAATCAGTTTTCTACTAATTTCATTCATTAAAGAAGAAAATTGCCAAACTAACCTGATTATACTGGGATAAATAATTGATGCATCATGAATGAACTTTTAGAAAAATTAGTTGAGTTTTACAAGCCTGATTATTACCTGATTTGTACATGTAGGAAATAATTTAAGTAAAATCTTTGGCAAGTGTCAGTTTTATAAAAGAAAACAAAGCAACACGTAATCTAAAGGGCAATAGAGAGTCTGGGAAGGTTGATAATGTAACCGGCCGGCATCAAAGCAGAGCAAACAGGAAGCAGTCCAGGCTGTTGATGGCAATACTTACTTCTGAGGGTGAAATAATTGCTTATTAGGTTTATGGGGTAATTACTTTTCCCCAGAGGGCCAAGGTGGCTTGGAGCTGGTCTTAACTTTTCAATAAATGGGAAAAAACAAAACAGTTTTCTATATTTACTCTGAGGATCTTTGGTTCATAGTAACGTTTGGTTGATGATCTGAAACATTTAAATGGGACAAAAAACAGAGAATAAATCTCTGCGTGTAATATCCTTGTGGGGACCTTTTTCTGTCTACATTGTGAGGTTGTGGGAACAAATCCTGCTTCCCATGAGGGGAAAAGCTGTGTTTGGGTTAGGTTTAGGACTAACACCTAAACCTAAAAATTGAGATTTTCAGATCTCAATTCGGAGAGATCTGAAATGAGATTTCAGATCAAGACCTAATGGTGGTTCCACCTCCATCCCGGAGGAAAATCTGACAGAAGTTCTCTGCCTGCAGGGAAGCTGTGTGTTCCTGTTGGTATGGTGCAGCATGGAGTGGAAGGCCTGATGTTCCTGATGACGGAGAGTTCCAAGCACATGGTGAGCAGGACACACCCTCATCATTCAAGTGGCAGCTACCTGACGCTATACGCGTCAATGTCCATTTCTCTGGGAGGAGAATGAAAACTAAAAGTCACATCATTTCTCCAGGAGAAGAACATCACCAAAAGAATTCTATATTAGTTTCTCCTCAGGAGAAACAAATATTTCAACGTCTTCTTGCTTATTTTCTTGCTTATCGTAAACATTGCAGAGTTGCGCATTTTCCCCACACAGTGCTTCATTCTTATATTGCAGTATGACATACTGGTGGTTCTCGGGGGGGCTTTAGAACTGGAAACCAGTTCCAGCTCCCAAGTTTGTCTCGGTTGCTGTCAACTGTGTGTTCTCTTGGTTTCCTTCAGTATAACGTCTGCTTCAGTGGACTTGTTTCTGTGTTTGCTAGTTGTGGGAGATGCTCTGGTTCTGCCTCTGTTATAGTTACCCAGTGAACAGGAAGAGTTGGTACACCATGGAGGAGCTTCACCTGAAATCCATGAACACATACAATCAATATTTAAACAGATTTGTAAAGGACATACAAACTCTTTACATGTACAAGGTTCTGGTGACTGGCAAAGTAAGAAGATACAAATAAGCTGCATGTCCATCTTAGCTTGCAGATAAAAATACATTAGCTAAGCTTTTTTTTTAAATTAATTTTATTTTTTTTTTCATTTTCAAATTTGTTAATGTAACAGATCAAGTTCCCACCCATCCTTTACCTGCACAAAATCATCACATCATAATTACACTACATCGTACTGTATGTGCTGTAGTGTAACTTTGCTTGCTCAGCAGTTACACTACAGTAAATATGACAGATACCTTAGTATTACTCCCCATGTGGGCAGAGTTCTCAAAAATTGTGATCAAGTAATTGTTGCAATGTACTTATATCAGATATGAATGAGGCAAGAGCTTGTGTATTGTTCTCTTAGCAGCTGCCTGCCAAGATGGCTGTCAGTTGCAATGTTCTCAGAAGTGTGATGTCACATGATAAGTACATATAGAAAAACTGGAGGGGAGCACTGATTTCCTTAATTTTGTGAAATTGTGATTGGCCAATACTTACATGTGAAGTTGATCTTATCCACAAATCCACAAAGCAAAGGTTTAAAAATCACCCACGGACGTCTTCTGCATTTCTGTGACAGAGGTTTGACTCACAGACTGGCCCATCAGGTCATATCTGAATGTTAAACGTTAAAAATAGTCACTCATTTTCTGACTATATTGTGTGACAAAGAAACTTGGTATTGGCCAAAACTGGAATGGGCAGGCCAGGCTTTTTAAATGGGCAATCAGACAGAAAACTTCAATCCATGCATCCCTAGAAAATTCTTCTACAGTAGCCACCCTTCAATCCAAAGAGGGTATCACTGAGACAGTTTTGGTCAGATAATTCAGAACTAAAGTTCAGCAGGGCAGAGTTTAAATCGTGCTGTCTCTCCTAAAGTTTATACAAAGCTCTAACAATTTGCATAGACGCATAGTTTATCATCAAAAAAGTTGACTGGGGCTTTAATTGCACTTTAAGCACATGAAGAGATAAAGCACATTAGAAAAAAATCACTTTCTTTGATAGTAAATGTTTTTCCTCCATCTGCAGTTAGCGCAGTGCTTCTCAATTATTTTCCGTTACGCCCCCCTAGCAAGAAGAAAACTATTCGCGCCCCCACTCCCCACCGTGACTATCCATCTCTGCATAACATTTTTTCCTTATTAACATATTTTCGCTGAAAAAACTCTAGGGGCTTATCGGCGTGATTGGGATGTAACGTATTTAAGTGACGCGCTAATTTATTTGGCTTCATGCTGTCCGCTGCGAGCATTTTTAGACACAGCAAACACACCGGTCTTTCCTCTTCTCCAACTGTAGTCACAGTGAAGCCAAGCGCTAAATACGCTTCGTCGTATTCCTCTTCTTAGCTTTCGGTTGACTTTCTGTTGTCTCATTATCTTTGTCTCTCTCCGCTTTTCTTTCATCCCTGTGAAAAACTTTTTCATGTTGGGGGTTGTTGAATAACGGAGGCCAGAGACAGAACGCAGTCGGAGCTTTTTGTTGACTTAACACTGCTAACCAAGGCAAACCTGTTGTCTTGTAAGTCGTAAAATGTTGCACTGTCGCAAACGTGACAGAAGTAACAATGAGAGCGCCACTGCCGCCTACTGTGCGCAATTACACTTTATACTAGTACGGCCAAAAAAAAAGCCTGTTCCCCAGGATCACACGCCCCCCAGGTATCGCACCGCGCCCCCCAAAGGGGGCCCGCCCCACTATTTGAGAAGCACTGAGTTAGCGTATTAATACTGCCTAAAAGGCTGTGAAACCTGTGCATTATCTCCAGTTGGAGTGCATTTGTTCGGCTGATACTTTTAGAGTGAGGCGAGGCTGAGAACAGACCAACACTGAACTTGATCTTACTGACCTCACTCACTGCCCTGGGTCACATGTGCCGACATGCTCTGTGTGCTCCATTCCAACACATTCTCACTCCCGACTCGTCATGTCGATGCTGGGGCAAGTTCCCTCAGCGTCACATTTTGACGCATCGGATACCCCTTCTCGTCAATAATTGACGAGAAGAGTTCTCTCATTGAACGCTGTACTTCCGTTTTAATAGAGCCTCCGGTTCTCTGAATGCGCGATTTTATCCTCATTTCTGCTTATTTTTTGACAACAGACACGAATATTGTAATATGGTAGAATGGAATGACACCAGTTTCACTGATGTCATCGTAAATTGATGATTGTAAGTAACGTAATATTGTCATTGTACATAATAATTAAAAAGAAACGAATACGTATGTTATTTGAAGTTTAAAATAGTGGCCTGCACCTCCGAAAGTGTTTGCAATCCATTATTAATGGAAAGAAGAAAATAAGCAGAAATGTGGATAAAATCGCGCATTCAGAGAACCGGAGGCTCTATTAAAACGGAAGTACAGCGTTCAATGAGAGAACCCTTCTCGTCAATTATTGACGAGAAGGGATATCCGATGCGTCAAAATGTGACGCTGAGGGAACTTGCCCCAGCGTCGACATATGACGAGTCGGGAGTGAGAATGTGTTGTCCATTCATAAGCAGTCTGTGAGCCACAGTTTCCAACCTGTCTCTGTGTAAGTCCAGATCTCTGAAGTGGACTTCATGGACTCAGTGCTGGCTCTGGGATTTGGTGAAGAGCTTAACCAGATGCTGCTGCAGGTGATGTACAAACATTAACATTTAGATTTTATGTATCTGAAGATTATATTTGTGCCTGTCAGTTCAGTATGCTGAGGTGGCCTCTCTATGTTCCAGCTGTATGTGCAGCACAAACACCAGATCCGCAGCATCCTGAGCCAACTGCTCTGCAACCAGCCAGCCTATCACAACTTGGAATGGAGACTGGATGTCCAGGTTAGAAGAGTCATGTCTGTTGCTCTGTCCTGTTCCTTCTTTGAAACATCTGAGCTCAAAGTAAAGAGTGGCACACACCCCCAGCTGAAGGAGGCAGGGTGGTCCTCAATTAGGAACATATTTCTTATTTTTTGTTCAATGAGTAATATTAATAATCTGTTCATCTATAAAGGAAATACCTTCTTTTAAAAGGATGAATTAAAAAATGAGGAGTGGAATTTTTTTTTAAAATTTGGATTGACGTCATATTTTTTCTGTGGACTCATGTAGGAATTGACATGTTATGTGACAGACTCATTGATATGAGGCTGAGACTCAGGCAGCCGTGTCTGAGCCTCAGTGGTGTTGCACCTTCTGGTTCACCTGGTTCCACCAGCAGCTACATGCTTTCCCTACAGGGCCCTGGCCCTGTAGGGACAGTTTGATACCACTGCTTTACCATTGTAATTGCGGCCTTTAGGACTAGCTTGGAGCAGAAAACGTTTGATTTGTGACACACTAAAATGTTTCATATCAAACTTGTTAAATTGCATAAAGACAACATAATGCAAAAAGTGTTTTTTAAATGACTGAATTTATTTTTAAAAATGATTAAAATGTTTGGCAGAAAGAAAAACTAGAGATCTGCAGTTGTTGGATGTTATTTTTGTAATTGAGATATTTCTTATGAATTGGTTCAACATAAGTGAATGGAATTTATTCATATTGTATCAATTAGTCTTTTTCTCCTGCTTTTGGTTTCCTGTCAGTTGGCGAGTCGTTCAGTTCGTCATCAGATCGTTCCCATGGTGACCATTCGCCTTCTCCTGACGAGGAGTTCTGATGTTGGCAGCACCCAGAGCTGCATGCATCTCCAGGCGGACCCCAGCAGCCTCCTACACATGATCTCCATTCTAGAGGCCGCTTTAGCTGCAGTGAAGACCAGTCATGCTCGGCGGATTTTACGAAATATTAAATGACTCCTCCAGAACCCTTTCTCCGAGTGTGCTTATGAGTGTGTGCCATTCTCCTCTGTTTTTGGTCATGTAAAAGAATTATAATTTCATAACTTTTTTTCACCTTGAATGTGACCTATAACCTCAACAGCACTCTTGAAAAAAAAAACAGAAATCTTTCAGGACAGGTGAAAGATTAAACAACTGAGATAATGCGATTACATAAATGTGCTCACTCTTCTGTAACTGGAGATGTGGCTATGTTCAGATTTAACCAATTACATTCAAACTCATGTTAACTGGAGTCAGAACTAGGACACCTTCAACTGTCCTAGTTTGTTTCCTGACATTTTATGACCACATCTTCCAGTATAAGCCATTATCCACAGAGAGCTTCCAAAGCATCAGTTAGGTGAAGGCTTCAAAAGAATTTCCAAATAACACAGTGAAGACTAATGTCATTAAGTGGAGAAACTGGCACAACAGTGACATTACAAAGAACAGGATGTTTGCCCAAAATTGATGAGAAGAAAACTGTTCAGGGAGACTTGCAAGAGGCCTACAGCATCACTGAGGAGCTGCAGGAGTTTGTGTAGGTGCTGTACTACATGTGACAACAAACTCTATAGTCTTCTTCATATTTCTGGGTTATGGGGTGGATTGGCCAGAAGGAAGCCTAACATCCAAGCTCTGCTTTATTTTGTGAAACGACATCTGGAATCTCCCAAACGCATGTGGGGAAATGTCTTCTGGTCTGATGAAACAGAGGTTGAACTTTCTGGAGATAATTCAAAAAGGTTACAACACTGCTCATTACCAAAAGAACCCCATACTTGCATCAAGCTTTGCGGCTTGATGTAAGGGTGGAGGGAATTACGAACAGTTCCAAATACTAGTCAGTGTTGGAACAAAAACTTTGCATTCTGACAGAAAGGTGAAGTTCAGCTTTCAGCACAATGACCCAAAGAACATCTAAATCCAGAAAAGAATGGCTTCACTGGAATAAGATTGAGGCCATGCAATGACCTGGCCAAAGCCAGACCTGAATCTCATCAGAGTGATCTGAAGAAGGTTGAGCTCAGGCAGTGCACCTTGTCAGATTTGGAGCAGTTTTGCAAAGAAGAGTAGATAAATGTTGCCACATCAAGATATGTCACACTGATCCTACCAAAACAGATTAAGTGGTGTAATAGAAGTCAAAGGTGCTTGTTGCATGCAGTGGTGCTGCATGTAGGACCCCCCCCCCCACACCTCCCATTTCAGGTTGCTGCTGAGCTCCTGCAGGTTAAGCAGACCCAGCTGGTTTTACTCTGCCTCTTGATTACCAGAGTGTAAGGCTAGCTGGGAAACTGATTTTCAGTGCCTATTAGCCAATTGGGCAGCACGTGTGCTACAACTTTGTGGTGCTGTGATTGAGGATTTATTTTATGGAAACCCTGGTTATTGTTGTTACTTTCCTGTTTCTTTCCCTTTAGGTTCTCATTTTTACCTTTAAGATTTCTTTAGATTATTTTTTAAAAGAATAAAACTAACTTTACCCTCTTGGTTTTCTCTCTTCATTTTCCCTGGTTTATTTCTTATAACCCCTTCCTATACTCCTAGACTGCCTTGGGGATGTAACAGCACTGCAACAAAGTATTAGTTTAAGGATGTGCATACTTGTACAACCAGGTTATTTTGTTTTTACCCTTTAAAGTTTTCAGTTTGTTTTTAAATTGAATTACACAGATTATAAGTCAAAATAAAAGTGAAAAAAGTTGATATATATATAAAAAAAAAAAAAATTCCCTTCTCACCCACCGCGGGTGGTTCTTATCCTCTGAGCTCGGGTCCTCTACCAGAGGCCTGGGAGCTTGAGGGTTCTGCGCAGTATCTTGGCTGTGCCATGGACTGCACATTTCTGGACTGAGATGTCTGATGTTGTTCCTGGGATCTGTTGTAGCCACTGCTCCAGTTTGGGGGTTACTGCCCCGAGGGCCCCGATGACCACAGGCACCTCTGTGGTCTTCACCTTCCAGGCCCTCTCCAGTTCTTCCCTGAGGCCCTGGTATTTCTCCAGTTTCTCGTCCTCCTTTTTCCTGATGTTGCAGTCACTTGGTATTGCTACATCTACCACAACGGCTTTCCTCTGTTGTTTATCCACTACGACAATGTCTGGTTGGTTCGCCATTACCATTTTGTCTGTCTGGATCTGGAAGTCGCACAGGATCTTAGCTCTGGCGTTCTCCACCTCCTTTGGGGGTGTTTCCCACTTTGATCTCGGGGTTTCCAGTCCATATTCTGCACAGATGTTTCTGTACACTATGCCTGCCACTTGGTTATGTCGCTCCATGTACGCTTTCCCTGCCAGTATCTTGCACCCTGCTGTGATGTGCTGGACTGTCTCAGGGGCCTCCTTGCCCAACCTACACCTTGGGTCTTGTCTGGTGTGGTAGATCTGGGCCTCTATTGCTCTGGTGTTTAGGGCCTGTTCCTGGGCGGCCAGGATGAGGGCCTCTGTCCTGTCCTTGAGTCTAGCTTTTTCCAGCCATTGGTAGGATTTACTGATATCAGCTACTTGGGTTATTTGCTGGTGGTACATCCCATGTAGGGGCTTGTCCTCCCATGATGGTATCTCTGGCACCTCAACCTCTGTTCCCTGTTGTCTGAGACATTCACTGAGCACATTGTCTGTTGAGGCTTTGTCCCTGATGTATTTATAGATCTTAGTTGTTTCTTCCTGGACAGTGGTTCTCACACTCACTAGTCCTCTGCCTCCTTCCTTGCGGCTCGTGTACAGTCTCAGGGTGCTGGATTTGGGATGGAACCCTCCATGCATGGTTAGTAGCTTTCTGGTCTTAATATCTGTGGCTTTTATCTCCTCCTTTGGCCAGCTAATTATTCCAGCAGGGTATCTGATTACTGGCAAGGCATAGCTGTTTATTGCACGGATTTTGTTCTTGCCATTGAGCTGGCTTCTCAGGACTTGCCTTATTCGTTGGAGGTATTTAGCTGTGGCTCCCTTTCTTGTGACCTCATCGAGGTTACCATTTTGCTTGTGGTATACCAAGGTACTTGTAACTGTCCTCTATGTCTGCTATTGTTCCTTGTGGAGTGAGACCCCTTCTGTGCGGATCACCTTCCCCCTCTTTGTGACCAGCCGACCACATTTCTCTAGTCCGAATGACATCCCAATGTCAGTGCTGTAGATCCTGGTGGTGTGGATCAGTGAGTCGATGTCTCGCTCACACTTGGCGTACAGGTCGATGTCATCCATGTAGAGTAGGTGACTGATATTGGCCCCATTTTTGAGTCTGTATCCGTAGCCAGTCTTGTTTATGATTTGGCTGAGGGGGTTCAGGCCTATGCAGAACAGTAGCGGGGACAGAGCATCTCCTTGGTATATGCCACATTTGATGGACACTTGTGCAAGTGGTTTGCAGTTGGCTTCAAGGGTGGTTTTCCACAGCCTCATCGAGTTTGCAATGAAGGCTCTCAGAGTCCTGTTGATGTTATACATCTCTAAGCATTCAATGATCCAAGTATGCGGCATTGAGTCATAGGCTTTCTTGTAATCAATCCAAGCCATGCACAGGTTGGTGTGTCGGGTTTTGCAGTCTCGGGCAACTGTGTGGTCTACGAGGAGTTGGTGTTTGGCTCCTCTGGCATTTACACCGATACCCTTCTGTGCCGTGCTCATGTGTTTATCCATGTGTTTGCTTATCTTGGCCGCTATGATGCCTGACATGAGCTTCCAGGTTGTGGACAGGCAGGTTATTGGTCGGTAGTTGGGTGGGACTGGACCCTTTGATGGATCCTTCTGGATTAGGATTGTCCGCCCTTCAGTTAACCATTCAGGGTGAGTCCCACTTTGTAGCAGCTGGTTCATTTGGGCTGCCAGTCGCTCATGGAGGGCAGTGAGTTTCTTTAGCCAGTAGGCATGGATCATGTCAGGCCCTGGTGCTGTCCAGTTTTTCATACCTGAGACTCTTTCTTGGACATCTGTCACAGTGATGGTTACCGGGGCTTGCTCAGGGAGGTTGCTCTCGTAGAGAGATCAGCCACTGTGCATTGCTGTTGTGGGACGCCTCCCTTTCCCATATGCCTTTCCAGTATTGTTCAGTCTCCAGCCTTGGTGGGTCTGCCTGTTGTTATTACCCTGCCATTGAGAGTACACCTTAGCTGGTTGAGTGGAGAAGAGCCAGTTAATCCTTCTGGATTCATTCTCCCTTGTGTATCTCTTTAGGCGGCTGGCCAAGGCTTGGAGCCTCTGTTCGGCAGTCTCGAGTGCTTCAGGTATGGGCATCTGTCTGTACTTTCTGGGTACTGGTCTTTTCATTGCACCCTTGTGGAGCTCTGACAGTTGGCTCACTTCCCTCCTTGTTACCTTGATTTTGATTTTATATATATATATATATATATTTTTTATTCCCTTCTCACCCACCGCGGGTGGTTCTTATCCTCTGAGCTCGGGTCCTCTACCAGAGGCCTGGGAGCTTGAGGGTTCTGCGCAGTATCTTGGCTGTGCCAAGGACTGCACATTTCTGGACTGAGATGTCTGATGTTGTTCCTGGGATCTGTTGTAGCCACTGCTCCAGTTTGGGGGTTACTGCCCCGAGGGCCCCGATGACCACAGGCACCACTGTGGTCTTCACCTTCCAGGCCCTCTCCAGTTCCTCCCTGAGGCCCTGGTATTTCTCTAGTTTCTCGTGCTCCTTTTTCCTGATGTTGCAATCACTTGGTATTGCTACATCTACCACAACGGCTTTCCTCTGATGTTTATCCACTACGACAATGTCTGGTTGGTTCGCCATTACCATTTTGTCTGTCTGGATCTGGAAGTCCCACAGGATCTTAGCTCTGGCGTTCTCCACCACCTTTGGGGGTGTTTCCCACTTTGATCTTGGGGTTTCCAGTCCATATTCTGCACAGATGTTTCTGTACACTATGCCTGCCACTTGGTTATGTCGCTCCATGTACGCTTTCCCTGCCAGTATCTTGCACCCTGCTGTGATGTGCTGGACTGTCTCAGGGGCCTACTTGCACAACCTACACCTTGGGTCTTGTCTGGTGTGGTAGATCTGGGCCTCTATTGCTCTGGTGTTTAGGGCCTGTTCCTGGGCTGCCAGGATGAGGGCCTCTGTGCTGTCCTTGAGTCCAGCTTTTTCCAGCCATTGGTAGGATTTACTGATATCAGCCACTTGGGTTATTTGCTGGTGGTACATCCCATGTAGGGGTTTGTCCTCCCATGATGGTATCTCTGGCACCTCAACCTCCGTTCCCTGTTGTCTGAGACATTCACTGAGCACATTGTCTGTTGAGGCTTTGTCCCTGATGTATTTATGGATCTTAGTTGTTTCGTCCTGGACAGTGGTTCTCACACTCACTAGTCCTCTGCCTCCTTCCTTGCGGCTCGTGTACAGTCTCAGGGTGCTGGATTTGGGATGGAACCCTCCATGCATTGTTAGTAGCTTTCTGGTCTTAATATCTGTGGCTTTTATCTCCTCCTTTGGCCAGCTAATTATTCCAGCAGGGTATCTGATTACTGGCAAGGCATAGCTGTTTATCGCACGGATTTTTCTTGCCATTGAGCTGGCTTCTCAGGACTTGCCTTATTCGTTGGAGGTATTTAGCTGTGGCTCCTTTCCTTGTGACCTCATCGAGGTTGCCATTTGCTTGTGGTATACCTAGGTACTTGTAACTGTCCTCTATGTCTGCTATTGTTCCTTCTGGGAGTGAGACCCCTTCTGTGTGGATGACCTTCCCCCTCTTTGTGACCAGCCGACCACATTTCTCTAGTCCGAATGACATCCCAATGTCAGTGCTGTAGATCCTGGTGGTGTGGATCAGTGAGTCGATGTTTCGCTCACACTTGGCGTACAGCTTGATGTCATCCATGTAGAGTAGGTGACTGATATTGGCCCCATTTTTGAGTCTGTATCCGTAGCCAGTCTTGTTGATAACTTGGCTGAGGGGGTTCAGGCCTATGCAGAACAGTAGCGGGGACAGAGCATCTCCTTGGTATATGCCACATTTGATGGACACTTGTGCAAGTGGTTTGCAGTTGGCTTCAAGGGTGGTTTTCCACAGCCTCATCGAGTTTGCAATGAAGGCTCTCAGAGTCCTGTTGATGTTATACATCTCTAAGCATTCAATGATCCAAGTATGCGGCATTGAGTCATAGGCTTTCTTGTAATCAATCCAAGCCATGCACAGGTTGGTGTGTCGGGTTTTGCAGTCTCGGGCAACTGTGCGGTCTACGAGGAGTTGGTGTTTGGCTCCTCTGCTATTTACACCGATACCCTTCTGTGCCGTGCTCATGTGTTTATCCATGTGTTTGCTTATCTTGGCCGCTATGATGCCTGACATGAGCTTCCAGGTTGTGGAGAGGCAGGTTATTGGTCGGTAGTTGGGTGGGACTGGACCCTTTGATGGATCCTTCTGGATTAGGATTGTCCGCCCTTCAGTTAACCATTCAGGGTGAGTCCCACTTTGTAGCAGCTGGTTCATTTGGGCTGCCAGTCGCTCATGGAGGGCAGTGAGTTTCTTTAGCCAGTAGGCATGGATCATGTCAGGCCCTGGTGCTGTCCAGTTTTTCATACCTGAGACTCTTTCTTGGACATCTGTCACAGTGATGGTTACCGGGGCTTGCTCAGGGAGGTTGCTGTGGTCCTCTCGTAGAGAGATCAGCCACTGTGCATTGCTGTTGTGGGACGCCTCCCTTTCCCATATGCCTTTCCAGTATTGTTCCGTCTCCAGCCTTGGTGGGTCTGCTCTGTTGTTATTGTTACCCTGCCATTGAGAGTACACCTTAGCTGGTTGAGTGGAGAAGAGCCGGTTAATCCTTCTGGATTCATTCTCCCTTGTGTATCTCTTTAGGCGGCTGGACAAGGCTTGGAGCCTCTGTTTGGTATGGGCATCTGCCTGTACTTTCTGGGTACTGGTCTTTTCATTGCACCCTTGTGGAGCTCCGACAGTTGGCTCACTTCCCTCCTTGTTACCTTGATTTTAGCCTCTAACCGTCTTTTCCATGGTGGGTATTGGGTCTCATGGTTGCTCTTATAGCCAAGTATCTCAAGGATCACTGATGCTGAGTTGTAGATCAGCTCATTGGTTTCTGTTATGGTGTTGGTAGGGATCGTTCTCAATGCTGCATTCACATTCTCAATGAGACTTTCAGATGGTACTTCACTCAGCCGTTGTAATTGGCGCCGGGGAGGCCTGGTTGTCATTCGGGTCATGATTCTCTCTCTCAGGTCAGCAGCTGTCTCGTTCAGCTCTGTTTCGCTCATTGGGGCCGTGTATCCCCTCACTGGGTGGGGACTTGTAGTTAAGTCCCCACAGTCCTGACATCCGGGTTCCTCCCTTTTGCCGTAGCATTTGTGTTGTATCTCGTCAATCTCAAGTTGTGATAGCAGTTGCCGTTTGCGGATGTTGGAACACTGAGCTACTAGTTGTTTAGCGCTTAGTGTTGACTGGGATGTCGAAGTAACCATTCCTTCCCCAGTCTTTGCATGTAACCTCTCTCACTAGGGTTACTTGAGTAGTAGCATTCCAACAGATCCACATTTTCATCTCTCGCCCATTTCCGTCTTGTTCCAGTAGCCCATTTGTCATCAAGGTGCTCTGGTTCCCCAACAGACCTTGTTTGGCCGGGCGACGTCTGAGCCGGCATGTTATGCAACTTAGTATCTCTCATAGTATCTCTCATGGTATGAGGTAGGCAGTAGCTTGAAGGGTCTTGCCTAAGGACCCAGACTGGATTCGAACCCTGCCCTCTTGGGTGATATACTGATGCCTTATGTATTGAGCTATCCAGTCAGCTCATACATATATATATATATATATATATATATATATATATATATATATATATATATATATATATATATATATATATATATATTATATATATATATATATATATATATAAAACTAGTGAAAACTATATATATAAAACTAGTGAACCAGCCTGCTTTGGGTCACTTGTCCACACAAAGTTGGGTCTTTATAGCCACTGTGTTTATACACAGAGTGGATATTAAACAGCTAATACTTAATCATGTTACATGTTCATCCTCTACATTTATACAGTTACAATGAAACAGCCTTCAGTTTACTTTCACAAGCATTTTATTACATGACGTCTTTTTACAATATTTAATGTTAAAGTCTCCTTCCTACACTTTGGGCGATCCGGTGAGCTTCCATCCTTCCATTTTGCCAACTTTAGTAAAAAAGGCCAGCGTTCCAAGAGCCAGGCAGCCTGTTGTACCAGTCATAGCATTGTGGGCTGTGGAGAAGCAGAGACCACCAAGTCATTCATCAACCAATCACATTTCATCCTAACCTCAGACAGCTTGTGAACACAGGAGGTTCATCACAAAGTTAGAAAACCTAAATAAATCCTCCTTTGGCTATGCTCCATTAAAGCCAGTCAAAATAAGATATGATCAAAACATGGAGGTTTGATATGAAACAAAAATTAATTTTTCACACTGATTGAGCAAAGCTGCATGATAAGCAGTTTAGTCTTTATCAATAGGAATTTGACCAGCAGAGTGAAAATATCAAGATAAAAAGAAGAACTAGAGAGCTGTTGAACTACAAACTCAACACTCTGATAAAAGATCTCGTTTGAGTTTACTGTGACATCACTGTCATCTGCAGGACGGTTGAAGTTGCACTAATCCCTGCAGCATCGTCAGACTTCAATATTTTACATGACCTAAAATATCTCCTCAACATCAATATTACCTTTTTTCTTTGTTTTCAGAAACAAAGAAAAAGTTTTTTCAGTTACTGCCTCTACTGAGTTCTGAGACAAGTGTTTAATTCTAGTCTTCTCATACATGAAATGAGGTCCCTGCAATGTTCAGCCTGTGTTTGCCGCTGTTAATGGAGTACCATTCCTGCTTCAGGTCATTTCAGGCTTTGTGCACTCGTAGTTGGGTCTTCATCAAACAAGTATCTTTGTCACATGGTTTACAATAATATCATGCACACAGGAGAGTTTTCATCTACAGGAACCCACACCATCTTGCCTGAGACGTTCGCAAGAGATAGTCACAGGCACCCCTCCGGACCCCACTCAGGACAAGGGTGTACAGAAAATGGATTGATGGACAAACTCACATCAATCAGCCCCAACATGCCAAACCAATAGGGGGCAGTACAGCGCAAAGCTAATGCTTATGGTAACCTATCAGATTGCTTCAGAACAACTAAGACTTCCAGTCAGCCAAAAATACTGTCAGGAGGTTAATTTGTGAGGACACATATATAGGTTGAACTACTTTTAAACAGCATACAAGAACATAAATCTAATAAAAATAATGACAAAATAAGTAGATATAAAGCAGACTGTTATGCTTTGGAGCCTAAATCTTCGTTTCCCTATGTACACATGCAAAGACAAATAGTATTTTTGCAAAATTCCACTTTGTTTTATAAATAATCATTTTAAGTCAAATTAAACTGAGTTTTCATGTGGATGAAGGTAAGGTAATTTTATCTACACACCGCATTTTGCAGCAACAAGGCAGTTCAAAGTGTTTCACATATTCCTGTTCTGGGTAAAGTGAAAGATCTAAGTGTATGAAAATGTATTTGTTTTCCCAGATATCCCGCTACATCAGATGGAAGTTTTGTCCTAACAGAGCTTTGGTGACTGAAAAGCAACAGGCAGCCTGGTGGAATTCAAACATTCCAGTTAGAGGCATTACTTACTCCTGGCTCCCAGGAAGATGCCCGAGGCGCAGCCGCCGACAAAATAATTCAGTGGGTCATCTGGAGCCTCTCGGGCCTGAGCAGTGAGACATGTTGTCATTCCGAAGATGGCTCCCACAGAGGCTGGAAAATGCAAAGCAGCCAATATTAATGAAATTACATTTCAAGATGATGTGTGACTTCTCAGTGAGCAAAGAACTTTCTGAGATCTGTGCCAATGTTGAGGCTAAAAACCTCATCTGAAGCACTGAAGACTGCATGTTCATGGCCAACAAAACATGGGTTTCAGATCTACTGGTGACCGGAAATCAGGACAATTTTCCCTGGAAGGAATACAAATGTCTAGAAATTGCATTAGCAATCATAACAGCAATATTAATACCAGATATCAATATTGGCTCAATATATATCACTTCAGATCAGAATTGAGGTCTGAAGTGACCAACTGAAGTCTGTGATTCTTCAAAACAAAGTTTCAAAGTCCTGTTAATAGTTTGATTTTAGAAGATGATTTCTTTACTTGTAAAATCAATACAAAAGCATAACTTCACAAGACACTCAAAATCCCTAATTTAATTTAAAAAAATATATTTTTAATTCTTAATTCTCCTAATATACAACTATTTTGGAAGTATAACAATATCCTTGTACTTTTTATTACTTTAAGGAAGCAGGAACACCATGCTTGCTATCACTATGTCTGACAACCACCAAAACAGCAGAAATCAAAAATATTTACAGCACACACTATTCACAACAATCTGAAGTTATTTCAAATTTTTTGAATATGCATATTTTAATTAGCTTACCCATTGTAACCGTTGCACCGGCAGCCCTCTGCACTGCTTCCAATGCAGTATCAGGTTGAAATGCCAAAATGTGATAGGCTGAGCCGATCAGACCTGAAACACACAATCACGGGTTCATTTAGGACAAGGAACAGGGCTGCTGGAACCTCCAGCACACATGAAGGAAATAACTAGGTCATCAGCAGGACGCTGCAAAACTTAACCTTACGCTGATGAGGTCATTCAGACATCTGATCAGGAGTGTTGGACCAGGGACTATGTAGGACACCAGCCTGGAGGACTGGAACTCAACACTCCGGGCCTGAACCAGCTATTGACGTTGATAAGCAACAGGGTTCTACTTCCTGTCAGCCACAGCAAGTGGCTTATTTGCAGCCAAATAAGCTGCAAATAAGCCTATGGGGGACGCAAACTGGACCATCAGAATTTCAACTGCCGTTTGGAAATGAGGGCCAGAACACCGACATCCATCCTGCATTCTGTTCGGAGAACATTTTCAAACCCAGCATTGGAATCAGGAGCTCCAGGGGATCACTGACCCCGGAGTTCTGGACATCCCATTGCATCTCTGTAGCTCTGAAACACTCAGTAATGGGTATATGTTCAGAAACCATTACCCAGCTTTTACATAAAAAGACCTTGATTGTACATATTCCCTGAACCCAGCAACCCTGGTTCATTTAAGCCCATTAGCTTAGCTTAGCTAGCTGCTAAAGCGCTGTTTCCCGTAGCGGCTCCCGGCCCCAGACCACCGTCTGCAGTCTAATACCTACCCAGAGCTGTGCTCAGTTTAGTGACGATCCATGTCTTCTCCACGCAGTCTGTCCCCTCTGGAACATCCCAGTAACCCATCGCGATCCGTGGCGGTGCAAGGTCAACGAAACTCTTTCTCGTATGTCTTCGGCCAGTGGTAAACAGTGCTGCCCCCTACAGGTGTGAATAGAAATCCGTCCATCGTCTGGTCAGCGATCTGCAAAGTGGCTCTCCGGATCTTTGGTAATAGCTTAATCACTTTAGACTAAATGATGAATAATAATTTAACGTTTTAGAATGTAGATATACAATTTATGTATGTCTTTTGTTTTGTGAGTGTTTTAATGGCGCAATTACACAATGACACTGACTAAAATATTATATACTATATTTTTGTAATAGCCTCTGTTTCAAACAAAACAAAAAATTACAAAAGTTGATTTTTCTTCTAGCTTTTATTACCAAACGTAAAGACTGAACCATATTTAGTCTTGGAATGTCAGAACATAAATTTGCTAAATTTTGCTAAACAAACTACTCCAACCTGGAAACCTGAGGCAAGGCAAGTTATCTGTAAAACTCTCTGTCATTCACTGTACCAGATTAATGAAAAATAAATAACTACATACTTTTACACTATTTTGGGGAAGATTATTACAATGTGAATATGTAATTTTTGTGCAACACCTGTATACAGTGCAAAGTATATGTTTTATATTATCACTACATTTGCATAAAACCTTACAAAAACAATTAAAAAACTAAATCTAAAAACATATTTTCATCTCCTACAATTTGCCTTTTATGCTGTTTTAAGTTTGGGTCTATATATATTTTTTGTCATTGGGTCAAAGATGTTCTTCACATCAAATAAATCTCATATAGTAGATATTTGTAAGTTGTCTTTTTTTTCAGAAAGCTATGTGATATATGCAGCTCTAAATAACTTTATTTAGCTGGACTGAGGGCAAGAATAGATCTTTAGATCTTTATTTGATAGGGAAGACTGCAGACCCCTGAGGAGGCAAAACAATCATGGAAAAATTCCCTGAACCCAGCGATTCTGGTTCATTGCCAATATTTGGATAGTAATTCACCTAATATATCGGTACTTGTTTAAGACTGCAGGAGGAAGCCAGAGTACCCAGAGAGAACCCATGTTTTCAATCTCCACCCAGACCAAAATCTCAAAGCAGCACCCCTTGCTGTAAGGCAACAAGGTAAACAACTGCTGACATCACACAAGCTGCAATTCAACCAACTCCCAACTAGTAACCCATGTCCCAATAATCGTCAGCACATTTTCATTTAGCAGAAATGCAACGTTTGAAAAACATTAAGTCAAAATCAGTTTTTAATCCTGATGTGTTTTATTACCCAGTGAGGGAAAAATTCCTGATGTTGAACATCTTTATCCAAAATTGAGATTCTTAATGGTGCCTTCCAGGAAATGAAGCTTTTTCATTTTATATGAAAAAGCAGACATGGGTTCTCTCTGGGTACTCGTTATCCCTGAGCCGAGGAAAAGCCCTGCAGCACAGTGAAGCGTCAATGAAAACATTTCCTGATTTCATTTTAATAATGCCCCTGCACATTAAACCTACCCACTGGTATAAGACCTGAATTAATATAAAACTCTTCATTTCCCCTTTGTATCAGTATAGGATATTTTAATTTAAATTGAACACAGCAAGGAATTACTCCTTTAATGAGCTCATTAATGTACAACATTTCATCACTAGGTTTTTACTTTTAAGAATCTTATAGATATTAAACAAAATAGTGATTTTTTACATGGTGATTTCTCATCATGTTGTATAAAACAGGTTGTTGATGTGATGTCAGAAGGCGGATGTATATACAGCCACTAAAGGTGACTCCAGGAGCTGGAAATGTTGGAATACTGCCACCAACATGGCTCAGTACAACCTGCTGATAATCAGCAACATGTCCGAGAATATCAGACAGATCAGCTTTACATTTTTCAGATAGATACCACACACTGGCATCTGAATCAGGACACTAGGTGGTACTTCTGCCAAATACTGGCACAACATAAACACATCCAGTTTTATGTTTGACAGTTTTAACTATTTTGTTTAATTTTACATTGGTGAATACAGAAGTCATTTCTTTTTCCATAAGTGGCTATAGCTGTCCACCTTAAAGTCATCTTCATACAGATCTGTTGTCTGTGTTTTGGTCTTCTTCACTTCCCTCCTCTTCTGGCGAGCGCGGCGCTCCTCATCAGACAGAGTCAACAGGTTTACAGGCATCTGCCAAAACACACAAACAGCACCATTTAGCTTTACTGTCCAAACTAAACTATAATCTGCTTGGATTGTAAGGCCCTACATTGTCATAGAAATGTTTGACCTTGTTTAGGTTCTCCAAGGCAGTTCACTTCTGCCATTTTTATCCATAGGCACACACCTGTGTGAACCAATTCCAGCCTGACATGGTTAAAACATTCAAACAGAATGATTGGTGTTGATCTACTTTGCTTTCTCAAACCCAAAGTCAGCACTGATGCCCACCAGGACATTTTTATGCTTCCTTTGACTGACACGCTTTATAATGTTACTAAATATATATATACACGAGGAGCACATAGTAGCTCCTCGTTTCAGTATTAAACAATCTTTATTATTTCTGATGTCATGCAGCTCAGTGGACCAGCATATCTTCCCTTTTTTCCAAGCTACTGATGAACACCAGCAATACACAATATGAAAAAATCAAATACTTTCATACTTACATTATATTTAAACAATCTAGTATTGCTAAGAAGCTGAACCTTGTACTTTTAGTTAACTGTAAGCTAATTAAAGCTTCACAGTACAGGTTGTGTCGCAAGTTGCAGTTTTCTGACCGATCTCTAAAAAGCTTGACCTACAGATTCTGATTTCGGCTGATATAGATTTATTTTTTTGCTTGAAAAGTCACTAAATTGACAACAGCAGAGTGACTGTTAACCACAGATGTGACCCCGTAGGGGGGCGGTCAGTCCTCTCACAGCAGATATATACGGAATAGAGACTGATTTTCAGACCAATCTCACAAAAGTAACTAAATCAGGACCAGTTTATTCCTCGCGGTGGCAAGCATTGGTGAAATATTTTAACAGAGTCCTTGAACAGGATATATACCAGTCAGAGAGCATGCATTCACTCTGCATGTGTAACCTGGTTATAAGGTTGTTCTTTTCTTGGTTTGCATAAGCTTCAGTACCATCTACATATTTACTCTGTATATGGGGGTGTAAAAGGCACCTCTTGTTGTCCATGGGATACTCTGAGATTTTGCTAGACATCGAGAGATCTGTAGTCTCCTGACCCTATTGTAGGGTAGCTGTTTTGTTGATGTGTTACATTGTTGCAAAAAAGAGAAGAAAAAACTATTTTGTATTTGCATCCAGTGTCTTTATCACCGTTTTTCATTTTGTGTAATTCTAGGGGGCTGAATGTAACGTGGTTATACTTCTCATTTGTTATAATTACACAAAATGTCGTTTTTTTTTTTGGTTATTTGTATTTTTCTCTACCTGACTGAAAATCTCTGTCGTTTAACCATGTTACTTTAAGAGCGGAAGCCCCTCCTTTTTATTTCTTCTTCTGTGGTACTGTCCTTAAAATGTTTGTGCCCCTTAGGCCCTCCCCTTTTGTCATGTTCTCCTGGGTAGAGGCGTGCACTATTTATTTCCTATCTAAATGCATCCAGTTTATTTATATTTTTAATAAGTTAATTTCAGTTATGTATATCATGGTTGTTTTTGTCAGAATAAATCAAAGAAGCATCCTTTTAAAGACAAAGCGTGCCATAGCCTGATCACTTAAAACCAGCACAACGCAGAAAGAATCCAGTTACACATGTTGAACATAAATTTAGATGGATTTTCACTGCTCCAATGCCTGGTCTGCTGAAGATCAAAATGATCAAGATGTTATGACTGCAAGAAAAAGGAGTGAGAAAAATGTTGGATATTCATAAGAAATTAAATTAAATTAATTAAATTAGTGCTGCTTTAGAGGAAGACTAACTTTTGATTGATGGAGAGCCTTCAGCTTATTGTGTTTGTTTTTTATTCAACTTTAACAGACATTCCCATTTGCAAGAGGAATGTCACAGGCAAACACACAAACACCTCCTTATGCTTCTGTACAAACTGAGTACTTTTATTGACTTCCATTCTGTTTAGTAACTGCTTTAATGCCAAACCCAGCCATTTTTCCTTACATTACCATGAAACTTAACTGACACCATCCCTTTAAAATCCACCAATTAGAGAGCAATAGAACTGAAAAAGAAAGTGAGCACCTGGAAAAGATCCTCACTTTGTTGATAAACATTGTGAAAGTGGTCCTCTATAAACAGTGTACACAAATACACATAGCTCCAAAACTACTTACAGAAATTCGAGTTCTCTTTTAGAAAAAAAGGGAGAAAATAGCTTGGAAGAAAACTTTGATTTCTGTAAACAATGTTCCGTAATGATCCTGAATTCAAAAATATAAACTACTGATAACACTGACAAAAATAAAGAACACTATAGTTCTCTATTCTGTGCAGAAACGTTGGGAAGGACCATAAATAGAAAGCCCCAGCGGACCACTAACCAGGAGAAGCCGCCTGGGCTCTTGGTATCTGATGCTAACAGTGGAGCCGTCTGGGCGGACCAAGAGGACTGGGTACTGCCGCTCATACTTCTGCCGCCCGCAGCGAACCACTGACGTCCTGTTGGAGCTCAGCTGAGCTCCGTGACTGTGGAGGAAGGAAGTCGGGATAGCTGGAAAAACTGGCCGGGAACCTGCGAGTGATATGCAAGGGAATATACAGCTACGAACACACGTGCGCATACGTGTACGAACAGACACACACACACACACACACACACACACACACACACACACACACACACACACACACACACACACACACACATTAAAAAGATGAGGCGCGCTGTCGAACCGAGCTAACATGACAACATGTTGTTTAGAACCAGCTGGAACTCTTACCGGGTTACCGAGCTGTGAAGACAGTCAAGCTTCTTCAGAAGCAGCTGGGCCATTACAGACTGTCTGGATGGAAACTCGCTTTTAATTACCGATTTCCACCTAGCTGCGAACCTCAGGTCACACAAGGACCAATGCTCCTTTCTGCTTAATGAGGCATTGTTATACCAGCGAGAGAGTCATACCGCCACCTACCTCATCGGAGGGTGTAGGACAAAATGCTAAATCATAGCAATATCAGCTACTGTTTTATATTTCTGTAACACTATTTGTAGCAATAATTCTTTCCATGTCCCATCTCTTGCACAACTTTCTCACTAAGATCTTATTGGTTTCTTAAGTGTACATTTGAGACAGAGCTAAAGAATATATCCCACATTTTCAATTATATTATAGTGACTTTATACACTGATAAACATGATTTTGTGGTGAAGAAAATATAAAATAACTGAATCTGTGAAATCAGCCATAAAATTTCAAGTAAGTATCTTTACACAAATGAGGTGGAAAAAAATTATTTGTTCAAAATACAAGAGATTGTAATTTTTTCAGAAAATAAATTGTTTAAGCACAAAGAGCCTATATTTTTAAGTTAATCCACACAACAAACAAAATATTTAAAAAATATTTACTTGAAAAAGTAAAGTGCTTTTATTCAATAATTCAAAACACCAACCCATGAGCCATCAGAGTTCCGAATCACCAACAGACCAGCCGTAATTTGAAGAATAGGCGATTTTGAGCTAGAAGTCATGAAGGTACGGCTAAACAAAATGCATCAAGTTATTTTAGGTTTGCAATATTTTAATCGCACAACATAACTTCATTTGTTTTTATATGTTGCAATAATTGAGTTTTGAGGACATAAGTTGATATGTAACATTAGGTATTGGCCAGCAAGGTATCCCACAATGTACTGTGTCACCACCACCAGCAGCAACTAATTAAACCACTTTTTTATTTGTCACAAAAATTTGTTTTGAAATGTCTAAGGTGAAAACGTAGACTTCAAAGCCTTACCAATGCAGTCAGTTCATCAAGAATGATGCCATTTTGAGAGCGACAGAGCTCTTATTGCTGGGTTTTAGACACATGACCCGTATGCTGTCAGATCAGCATACGCTGTCAGCAGTGAGGTTCGTAGCTGGTGAGGCACTGACTTAATCATAATCACATTTACAGATATATATGTGACAGCTTCCCCTTACGCTTCCCCTTATGAATGTTCTGTAATAAATGGTCAACACAAATTAGCACAGTGAGCTTCTCTACTGGTCCACCAGTTCTCCGCATACTGTAATAAAAATCCACGTCAGTCTTTGAGCACACCCATGACTGTTCAGAAAAGAACTGCACTGTAACAAATTGCCCTGTATTTTTACAGTAAAATGCTGGCAGCAGGGTTGCCAGCATTATACCGTTAATATACAGTACCCTTACTGTAATCAACTTTACAGTATATTACCGTCACAAAAGAAATCTTTTGATTACAGCACATTGCTGTTTTTTTTTTATCAGATTCACAGTAGACTACTGGCAGCTGTGTTGCCAGTATATTACCGTTTTCTACACTAACAAATTGCCCTGTATTTTTACAGTAGACTCCTGGCAGCTGTGTTGCCAGTATATTACCGTTTTTCTATGGTACCATTACTGTTGAATTCACATACAGCTTACTACTGTAAATTTCCAATATGAAATAGAAACATGAAAAAAAAACACTTAGAAAATGTAAGTTCCATCATGTCAAACATTTACTTGGAAAAAAAAAAGAACCAACTCAAACATTGACTCATACACAGTCTTTAGTGGGCCACATAATAAAGATGAAGGTTTTGAAACGACAACGTATGTGTACCTTAAACCTAAACCTTTTCTACAAGAATGTTGAGGGTAAACTGTCCAAAGTAAGTCATATTCTGGAAAAACAGTAAGAAAATCACCATCTATTTTGTGAATAAATTTCTTAACTGATGTAAAGAGTATTTGAATAAAGCATGAATTGTGGCCTTTTGATTAGTCTGAAATAAAATAAGTATGAAATAAATTATGGAAATAATGCATTGTACAACTCAGCACACTACTTTTTCAATACAAAATACAACTTTTTGTGGAAGTGAGGAACAACATGATGCAACATAAAACAAATAAAACATTTAACTTTCAATCTAAAGCATAGAAAAAATTGCAAATTTTAGTTTGATAAAAATTTAAATGAAACATTTAGACTTGAATTTCCTTTAGGGCAAAATCAGAGCTCCAACTTCAAAATATAAAACAGTGAAACAATATTAGACAACACTGCCAAGATAAGTTAAACATGGTGCCTGTGCAGTCAAAATTACATCTGAAGAACAGAAAGTGGGAGCCTTAACAAAATGTATGCTCTTAATTAAAAGAGATGTCTTAAGATTATGCTGACCTTTAAACCAAATAAGTCTCTCAAGAACACTCCTGTTCAGGGATAAGTTGCTTTCATGCCTGTATAGTTTTTTGTTTGTTTTTGCGTGGAGGGGCAACAATATCTATAGCTTGGTTAGAAAGTTCTCACTATGAAATTCCACTCAAAGTCCATGAGGTTTTTCAGCAGAGTTGAAACACGGGGGATGACAGTGACCGACTTCTTTTGAAAAATTTTCCCTGTCCCCTTGGAGATGATCTTGCTACAGCTGGCCTTGGTCCGGGTTGATATCAAGAAAGCGCCTGAAAATGCAGTAATTTCAGATTAGCATATGATGCTTAAGGAGTCAGGGTTTAATGTGTGCTAGATGAAGACAAACTTTTGAATGTTAAGAGTTAATAAAGAGACACCAGCATAACATTTAAACAGTTTTCTGCCAAGTCAACTCTGTGAAACTCCAAATTCCCAGTTGATATCCATTCACCAATTTCACTTTAGCAGCTAATCATAGCAATTCAAGTCAAATTACACAAAAGAAAGAAAAAGAGCTTCCAAACATGTCAATATTTGTAAATATGAATCATCAAAAATAACTTACCTTAGGATTGGCTCATAAAATGCAAGATTCAAAAGGATTGTCCTTGTAAAGAAAGTTCTAGACCAGGGGTGCTCAAGTCCAGTCCTGGAGAGCTACCGTCCTGCAACTTTTAGTTGCAGCCTTACTCCAGTAGATCAGGCTCAGCTATGAACAGGCCTGGTAACGAGTCATTCATTTGATTCAGGTGTGTTGGAGCAGGGATGCATCTGATAGTTGCAGGATGGTAGGACTGGACTTGAGCACCCCTGTTCTAGAGGTTGCTTCCACATGTCACAACAACATGTCTTCTTCAGAAATACAGTAGCGTTCTGTTTAAAGACAGCCTCCTTACCGTTGAATCTAACATCATTCCCAAAATGCAATGCTACTCACAGTATACTACAGTATTTTATTAAAAACAGTAATAATTGCCCAGAATGCATTGTTTTTCACGGTGCAGTACCGTTTTCAATAGAAACAGTATGATACTGTTCAGTTTTGGCCGTTTTTTTTACAGCAATTTGTTACAGTGCACGGTTCTATTCTATTTGTTGTTCTTGTCAGGTATGTTGTATAGAAAGGTTTATTTTTCATATTTAACAAGTTGTGTGATATGGTTCTTCCCCTTTTTGTCATGTCATGTGGGAGAGGACTACGGTACGGTAACACGGTTCTTTTCTATTTGTTGTTCTTGTCAGAATAAACAGGCTTTCTCTCTGAAAATGCACTGCTACCTCAAAATTTGCCTTCAAGATAAAATACAGATAAACCAATACTGTAGAAATTATTAAGACAAATTACTAACTCCTAGCCCTGGACATAACAATATTAGCTTTAGAATGGTTGCTTGATAATATTAGTGAAGAAAGTAAATATATAATTGCATCAGATAGTCAAGCTGCATTACTAAGTATAAAATCTGACAAATCTTGTAGATTAGATTTATTATTAGGTATATATTATTTATTAGTTCGGCTACATAATAAGAAATGTTTTGTTCGAGTTCTCTGGATTCCTGTTCATGTATAGAAGGAAATGAAGAAGTATATTGCTGAACAGGGCCTGAAATCAGATTTTATAAACTTAAGTATTCCTTTCAGCAAGAGTGAGGGGAAATCTATTATTCAAAATAAAATTCTTAAGGTTTGACAGGAACAATGGGTTAATCATGACTCTGGTACAGATTCATATAAAATTCAAAAGACTGTGGGGGGTAGTAGTATGAATGGAAGGCGGAAAGAAGAGGTAGTTATATCTCGACTTAGAATTGGTCAGTCACACTGGACTTAATAGTTCTCTTTTCAGAATAGGAAAACATGAAACAGGGATTTGTAATTATTGTAATCAGATAGAGTGTAACATGTCTTATTAGAATGTAATAAGTATTCAGAGGAACGTCAGCTCTTAGAGTCGATACTAAATAGAGAGAAAATAGAATTTTCTATGATAAATCTTTTAGGAAATAAATAAAATTCTATTAGAAATTAATTAATGAAATTTAAAAAAAACCCACTGGGTTATCTAATAGTATTTAAAGTATATATGTATGTATACGTATGCATATAAACACATATATGAGTGTGTATGGATGTGAATTTGCACATTCGTGCATACCATTGAGGTGTGTATTATTTTATTCCCTCTGAGATCATTGATGACCAAACTCCAGGCTGGTAGGTGGCGGTAAATGCACCTTAAGTTGGTTGCCATCCGCCAATAAAAAACAAAAAAAAGAAAACTGCTCTTCAGGTCATTACCGGAGAAATGCCACTAGACTTAAGACGGATGAAACTGTCAGCAAATTATTGGTTAAATTTACAAGAGCATGAGGAAAATTACCCTACTAAACAAATATTCAGAGAATGTTGGGAGTATGGCCATAACATAAGGAGTTTTGGATGGGAAGGAAATATTTACGCAGATCAGTTGGGGATAAACAATATAGCATGTTGTAAAACTGGAATTAAATCTAAAATTGCCCCATGGTAATTTGAAATGCCAATAGTACATATAGAAACCAAAAAAATAGAAAAGTCCTGTGGAGGTTTGTATCAAATTATTCAGCAGTATTTAGAAATAATGTATGAAAATATAATACAAATATATACAGATGCATCAAAAGAGGCAAATGGTAAAACAGAAATAGCAGTTTATATTCCAAAACAAAAAGTTATTATAAAAAGAAGAACAACAGATAATTTATAAATTTTTTCAGCAGGAATGATGGCAATTATTTTGGCCTTGCAATGGGTGCTGGAGGTGAAGCCTAGTAAGGCAGATATATGTTCAGATTCAATGTCTTGTTTAACCAGTATTATAAGTGGAAAATCTGATAGCCGTCAAGATCTTCTGGATTAAGTTAATTATTTGATATATGCAACAACAAATAGGTATTCAATTCACATGGGTTCCAGCACATAAAGGAATTGTAGGTAATGAAAAAGTAGATAAATTGGCTAAAGAAGCAGTTAAGGAGAGAGAAATTATAAAGTCCCACTAAGTAGAACAAAAATTAAAGTAATTATTAAAGATAAAAGAGATGGAATTTAGAAGAAAGAGGAAGGAAATGACATAAAATACAGAGGGAGGTAATCATGAATAACAATAATATAATGAATAGGAGAGAGGAAGTATGGATAAACAGGGGGAGGATTGGGCATACTAGTTTAAATAGTGGTTTAAAAATAATAGGAAAACATCCATCCATGATTGTAAATGGCTTGTAAACAGAAGGTGAAACAGAAGGTGTAGAACATGTGTTGATTTATTGTAAGAAATATATAAAAGAGAGGAAAGAATTGAAGAGGGTGATGGGGAGGTCAATAAATATGGATAATTTATTAGAGAAGCAGCAATCAAATGATATAATTCAAGCACTCATTAAATATTTAAAAGATACAAAATTAGCTGAGAAGATTAAGTTTATATGTTTGCGTGAGTGTATAAGTATGCATATAATTTAGTTATTCTAAGTTTTGAAGATAAATAAGGAAAATTAATTTATGGATTATATCTCCGCCTTGCAGCAAGAAGGTCCTGGGTTCGATTCCCGGCCCGGGGTCTTTCTGCACGGAGTTTGCATGTTCTCCTGTGGGTGTGTGGGTTCTCTCCGGGTTCTCCGGCTTCCTCCCACAGTCCAAAAACATGACTGTCAGGCAATGTTCCCTCTAATTTTTCATGTGTCTGGGCGTACACACAAGCTTCCTGGGAGCACCGTGTACACTGATGATGCTTCTCTGAGCATCATCAGTGTACACGGCGTGGCCACGCACAAGTATCATAAATCTGGGATCATAGAAAGTTGCATGGCTTATTAAAAAAAATCAAATTACATCAGCAATTTTCATTCGTTTGCTTTTAATTTAAGTGATTTGCTCAATTAAAAAAAAAAAAAAAAAAGAAAACATTGCTGTTCATGAGATGCATGCTATAAGTAAGAGTCCTGCTTCAGCCAGGGTGAGAAATGAGACATTACACCTTTCAGACATAAATGTTTGTTCATATTAAAACATTCACATTTTGCACAATGAAATGTTTTCTGTAGCTTGTGATGCAGTATAAATTCTTGTAAAATATTTAATTACAGTTTTTTTTATGTCTGCCCTTCTCGCTTCTCACTTCTTCTCACTTCTCCAGTGGTTGTACACTTAGCCCAGGTTGATGGTCAGTCTGCTTCTTGCTTTATCTACTTGAATTCAGCATATTGACTATTAATGGCCTCCATAATCTGTGGGTGGAGGAGAATGGCCTCATACTTCTTTGCCAGTGTACAAATGTCTGCTTATCCATAGTCAAAAGTCTGAACTCAACATTTCAATATCAAATGCAGACAATTCCTTTCATTTGATTTGATTCCATTTGATCTTAGAAGAAGTGCATTTCTTTTTTTTTTTTTTACTTTGGCTTGGTGAGTGGATGTCCCACTGTCCTGGCCTCGTTAAGCACTGTGACTTTTAACAGTAACTCAGCTATACAGGTAGCTAAACACTTTCCCATCCGTCCACCAAGAAGCACTCCATTTGGTTCTTTAGCAGGGTTTAATGAGAATCGTGTAAAACTGTAACACACAAAGGTACAGAAAATGAATGCCAGTAGGCTAACGTGTCGGGCTAACACGAGTAAAAAAATATATCTATCGTCACATAAAACATGTCAACGGGTTACAAATTATGATTTATATGACAATCAAATTAGAACAGCATTTACAGACGATGCCGTTTCTGCACTTAGATTAAAGAAAACACAACAAAGAGGGCCCCTTTCGGAGTACATGGACCAACGGCTTTCTTCCTTTCTGGTAAACAAGTCGTAGTAATAAAAGTAACCACAAGAAGGCGTCAGTAAGCCAGCAATAGACAAAATTATAACATTTGCCACTGGATAGCCTCAGTAGATTAACTTAACATTGAATGACATTAAATTAAACAGGTTTCACTACACCCGCGTAGACATGATAAGGTGATGACTTTCACGTTTCTTAACTCTACCGCACTATTCTCACCTGCACGACCATATGACCAAGGCACGTAACCCACGTACACACAGCATGCGCTGATTGGCTGCGTAGCGAAAGTGAACCGTATCGTATCATTGGCTGGATTCCTGTCACTCACTGAGTTCGATCGCAAAGTAGTACGGAAATTTTTTTTTATTGGTCCATAGTCAAAACTGATGTCTGAGCTCAATGTCCACTTTACGTTGGACTTTATTTTATGCGCTACATAGATTTTCTTGTGCGCTGAGAATATGTGAGCAGTGCGCGATTGCGCAGGCGCGCAGCTTAGAGGGAACATTGCTGTCAGGTTAATTGGTCTTTCCAAATTCTCCCTAGGTGTGAGTGTGTGTGCATGGTTGTTTGTCCTGTTTGTCTCTGTGTTTCCCTGCGACAGACTGGCGACCTGTCCAGGGTGAACCCCGCCTCTCGCCCGGAACGCAGCTGGAGATAGACACCGCACCTCCTGACCCCGTTAGGGAGAAGGATGATCAGAAAATGGACGGACGGATGGATGGATGGATGGATGGATGGATGGATTATATCTCCGTCCAGTTGATGGCGGTAATGCACAAAGTTTGTAAACTACCAGAAAACACTAAAGAAGAAGAAGGAGAAGGAAAGAAGAAGAAGAGCAGTCAGCTGATGTGGAGGTGACAGATAAGACAAGGTAAAGCTTCTGTTAACCTTATTCTGTGTCTTTGTTTTAAACAGCTCTGCCATTCTCTTTCCTGTTCTCTTTGTTTAGCTCCTTTTACAGACAGAAACAGTCTGAAAACTAAGCTGACAGGCTGAGCATCATCTGAGCTGATGGATGTTCGCAGCTTTCGCAGGGATTTATGAACCATGCTCTGCTAACCGAAAAACAAACGGAAGACTTGAAAGCGAAACTGATGAATTTCCTCTTTATGGAGAGAATCTTTTGTTGCTGCAACGCAGCGAAGATCGCTGATGGACGTTTGAACAACGATCTGTTCCTCTGCATGGCTGCTTCCGCAAGTGGACTGTTGGAATATTTAAATGACCCATTAATTATGTCTCCACATTTAGGAACCGTTTTTGCAGTTATACAAAAATTATTTATTTATTATAATTAAACCAGCAAACGTTATCTCAATTAAATTCTATGAAACACGCTATAGGGTCAGACCTCATGATCAGATTACTACTTAACTATTGGATTTTTTCAAACTTAAAACTTACTTGTGAAATACAACTCGTATTAAAAATGTGTCAGTATAAAGAAACCGGCCAATTATAGGCAATGCGGACATTGCAGTAGAATTTGACTGACAAAGCCAGGGGTGTCCAAAGTTGGCCCTCCACATTTGATCATGACCAAACTGAGATTTGTCAGTCAGACGTGATCAGAAGTAGCACAGTCCTGATTCCCAATGATTCTCTCAACTGTATTGTGCCTGTTCACTAAATCCCCCTTAAATCAGTGAGGGAAACTTATGTGGTTGGGGTCTAACATGGAGGAAGTTGAAAGTTTTGGATGAAGCTGACTCAGAAAACCGTCTTGAGCCCATATCAGATTCTGCAGTCATCTCCCAGAATGCCTTGCTCTCAGAGTATGACAGTAACAGGAGTGGAATCTGTTTCTTTCAGTCAAAAACTTGATGGTTCAGTTGCTGCGTCCTCCACTCCCACACATCAATGAGCCCAAGTATCTATGGTCAGTGTAGTGGTGTATAAATGTATTTGTGGCTGTTGTGTAGAAGCTGGATAAACTATTAGTCCATTCCCCATTCTTCAGACCTTTCTCCAGTAGAGATAAGTAGTTCCACTTTGTGTGTATCTCACCTGAAAAGCCTTTAAAGTCCTTTTTTTCTCCAGGATGTTTGCCTCCAGTCTCTGCTAACAGGCTTTGTTTGCTGTAAGTTTCAGGTTGCTGTCTCCATGGCAGCAATGGCCGCTCTACATCTGATGAAGAAGTGGTTACTTTTTGAGTTGCTGATCAACATTTCTGGTGAGTGCTGTCTTACCTACTTTTTGTCTCTGCCATTACCTTTGAGGTGATCCTTAGATGTTTAATACTGAGAACACACTATGACAATCATCTGTCATTTTTGACCAATATTCACCAGAAGAAAATTTGGGCTTTAACCAGTAGCTTGAAGTCCTCCAGTAAGACAGGCTCTTTAACTTTGACCAACAAAATGAAATCCACTTGACTGCTTAATTTTTTTTAGTTTTTTTGTAGATAAATTATTTTTCTTTAAGGTAAAAACAGAAGAAACACAAATAGCCAGAAAAACTGCATCTCAATAAAAATAGAAAGATTGAGGACTGTCTCATATTGCTTTAGGATAACTTTGGGTTGTCTTCCTGCCAGACCAAGCCAAAGCTTTGTTTAACAGTCTAAATGCAGGTGGTTTCCCTGGATACCACCAATAACAGTTGAAGGGAGTCTGCCACAAGAGACACCAATTGGAAATCTTATGGTTTTCTTTTTTTTTTTTTTTTTTTTTAACATAATTTTCCTCAAATATCAACAACCTAAAGAATAAAACATGCATCTTCTTTTATGTAAAAGTTCTATGGTTTTAGAAATATTTAATAAAAATGAAAGTTCTAATTTTAAAAAAATGTCAGGTGAGCTTTTCATCTCTAAAAGTTTTCTTTAGCTGGACTGGGGGTAAAATGGCTCTTCTGGTTGTAAATGTATGAGAAAAGTTGCAGGTTTTGATGTGTTGATGATGGCTGCAATCCCTTTTACTGAGCATGCATGCAGTGACAGCACAGAGGAAAACTCCCCTTTAACAGAAAGAAACCTCCAGCAGAACCAGAACATGGCTGAGTGTGAGCAGCCATCTTAATTAACAGCCATGACTGAGTGTGGAGCTTTGAGAAGACAGAGGAGACACAAACATACAAAAGAACTGATTCAGTGGTATTATGTTAGAGAAAAGTAAAATGTTAACAACAGCAGTGTCTTCTTTAGTTTTCATGTCTAGATGAAACATGTCTTTCCAGGTGAAATCTGACTTCATACGCTTGGGATTATTCTGAAGTTTGGAGAACATCATGTCTGTGAAATGAAGCAACAAAGTTGACATTTATAAAATGTCTCATAATAAAAACATGTAACATTTTTCTCAATGAAGGAATCCATTTATGTCTTAAGTTGTGACACTGACATGCCTTGGAAAAGAGACAGTGCTACTACAGCTGGTGTTGATGTGGAATAGCATTTATAAAAAAAAAAGAAAGATCATGTTCTATCGGCAGGCTGTTGAAATCATCACATGTTTGCAGCCATCTCCTCACTGGCACTGTAGACTGGAAATTTTCCCAAATACATCAGATTTTTGATTTCCTGCTAGTTAAATTAACATATGCCATTGATTCCTTGCTGACATTGTCAACTTTGTAATAAAGTCATAAAATCACTGACTGAGGCTGTGAACATAGCAGAAAATTCTCCAGATTGTGGGGAACATGTTCTGTATTTCATTGGTTGTTCCTGGACATTTTTTCTCCTCTAGAGTCCGCTGTGTGCCTGAACGCGCCAGATGCTGTTACAATTGAGCAAAGCTCTTCAGCCATTGTCACCATTTCTTCCAGGTAATCACAGATACACTGAGGTGAACAAAGCACTAACTCAAAAGCACCTGTTTGAAGATCATAGCTGCGTGATGATTTCATTCATTAAAGAGTAAAAGCTACCAGAGCCCCTGGGACCAGCCTCTAATTGACTGTTCAAGTTTCCCTGGAGAAGGTTGTTGAGATAAAAGTTTGTACAGAACTTTTGTTTGTCTAATTACTTCTTCCTGCTGGAAGCAAAGTAATTGTCCTTCCCCTTGATAAATGATGATCGAATTTTTAGAAAGATGAGTTCAGTTTTACAAGCCTGATTATTGCCTGATCTGTAAATCATTTCAGTAAAGTCTTTGGCTACTGACAAATCTATAAAAGAAAACAAAGCAACTCATAATCTAAAGGGCAGTAGAAAGTCTGTGAAGGCTCTCTACTGCCTTCCCCGGCAAGGCCACTTCACCAAAGTTATTCCAAGAGCTGCTCCATTATTTTACTAGGAGAGAAAGATTAGAATGTATTGATGGCGGAGAAACAGTTTGTCCACCATCATCGGTGGCCATGCTATCTAGCCTTAGCATTCATGGCTGACTCTGTTGTGGTAAACCAGGTGTAAAGTAGCACAGGGGAAAAAGGAGGGTGTGAGCAGTACTAAGCCCCTCCTCCTGGCTCTGATTGGTTGTTTCTGACAGAACGGTGTTTCTATTCAGATGACAGCAGGTCCACAGAGGAAGGTAGAGGAGCTTGTTTTGTTTCTCAGATAATCTGTCTTATATTATACTGTCATGACATGGTGACATGACCTTGTTTTAACAAATGTGTAAGAAACATTTTAAAAATAAAAGTTACCATAAATAATGCAGTTTTAAATGGAACAGGGAAAACAAGCATTAATCTGGGGAGGGAGCACATACGTTTTCTTTTCTCTGTCTTTCTGCATCACATAACTGAAGTGTGACTGTTTAATTCATGATGCATATTTCCTCAGTTCTGCTGTCAATCAGTCTGCAGTGATTCACCTGAATGTAACCTTCAGCTCCCAGGAGAACTACTCATCAATAATCACTCTGCCTGAACAGGTGACATTCAAAAGCAAATATGATGCAAGGTTATGTTGAATGGAACTAATCAGGAGTTAGAGGAGAAACTGGATCCATGTAATGTTCCTAAGTTCAGCTGGAGGTTTTCTTAGTTTGAGCTAAACTGTGAACTTTGAGATCAGCAAACAAAAAGAAAGATGTACTTGAACTGTTGTTACGGTAACAGTTCTAGTAACTCACAATTATCGCCTCATACATTGATTTGTTTCATGAATGCTAATTTTAAGGATTTTCTTTATAAAGAATAAGTTATGTTGCACTTGCTAGTTTATTAGAAAAATTCTTCAAAAACAGAATCTTTCATTTCTCTTTTTTCTACAAATCCTGTCTGTGTCTGTCTGTCAGACAGCAGATTGAATATGAAGAGTTTGGAGCTTTTTGTCCAACAATCCTCATTATTTCTCATATTCATTCAGGTATTGCTTCCAGAGAAAGCTACCTCAGCCAATTTTACTGTGATAACACATGATGTTGGTCAGGTGACTGCACACCTGTTCAGCAACAACACACACCTCGACAGGTGGGTACAGAACCAACATGCTGTAATGTTTTGGAGGTCATGACCTTGACCCTGACCCTCCTCAGTAATGACTCCTCCTCGCCTTGCTTTGTATCACACAATGACGTTCCAATCATAAATCCCACGTTGAATTGAAGAAATGTGGGTTACGTTTTATGTCTGGGTTTGACTACTTTAGAGAAGTGTCTGAGTGTGTTAGTAATAGAGTGTTGAAGCGATTGTATTTTTAATATACTGAATGTTTCTGTGAACAGAAGTTCCTTGTTGAGCTCACCACTTATTTGCTTTTCGGAGGATGTCAGCTAGCTAGAACTGCAGAAAAACTCTAAGACATTACAGACTGATCATTTAGTTTCCATTTGATAAGTAATTATATGTTGTTTCATCTAATGTGGTATTTTCCGACTACCATCTATTCCCTTTCATTATGATTGCATTAAAAAGAATAAAGCAGAGTGTCATTTTGGACTGTAATCTGTCTTTGTTTCCTTCTGTCCAGTCTGTCGTCCAGGATACGCTTCATAGTGATCCACAGCAGTGTGCTGTCAGTAGTGGCTCAGGTCATTGGATGGATTTACTTTGTGACCTGGTCAGTGTCTTTCTATCCACAAGCCTGGGAAAACTGGAGGAGGAAAAGGTAGTTCTTGTGTCTTATCAGTTAGTTAGAATTTTGTGCCTTGTTCAGCTTTGGGTGGTTTTCTCCTTAGCATTACTTTAAAGGTCCATGATTTAAAACATTTCTATTGTTTTGGCAGGGTTTATTATCCTATGAGATTATTTTTATAACTATTATTTCTACACTAACATCATTAGTATTGATATTTTATGGGAAAACACTGTTGGGTCATGGGCTCTTTTTCAGCTTTTGTTTCAACCCAACAATTATGTTGGTAATGTGACTTCCATGATGCAGCACCCAGCCTTTTGCTGACCACAGATTATTAATTCCTTTAAAACAATGGACTGTTTTGAACAATGCCAAATTAAAAAGATATTTAAGTCAGTTGCTCTGAACATTGTACAGGCTTTATCCTGACAGCTAAATGAAACCAATCATCTTATACAAAAATGGTTCCAATGATTAGAGGATTAGAAAAGGGTTAAATGTCTCTGATTCATCATCACAAATATTTCCCTTTTTGTGGAAGAAATCTACAGAATATATGGGTTGCCTTTTCTGAGGTCTTTATCATAATATTCTCATTTTAGAGCTGAAATTTGTTCTAGAGCAGATAAGGTTACAAAGTTTCTGTCCAGCAGATCTGAGTTCAGTCTGGAATGAAAGTTTCTGAGGCTGCATGGAATATTTCTGTTTTAAATTATAACAAAACTGTCCTGGAAAAAGAGGTCAAATAATTTTCTAATACTCACAATAAGGTCACAAGGTCAAGATGCATTCTTCCAATCAGGTCTCATTTCTGAAGTCATCCTGTGACGTCTCCATTTAGACAAAGTGGAATGGATTCAGTTGCTTTCTGTTTCTCTTCAGTGTTGTAGGTCTCAACTTCGACTTCCTGGCTCTCAATCTAACAGGCTTCATTGCTTACAGTGTCTTCAACATTGGCCTCTTCTGGATACCCTATATAAAGGTAACTTTATTTCCAAGATAGCTTCATTGTTTCAGATGACCTCACTCAGCCAGCAGAAAGCCAGACATCTGGACAGAATGGGAAAGCATTCAGGGCTTAATGTTCAGCTGTGTGTTTCTCTGTAGGAGGAATTTCTTCAGAAGAATCCCAATGGGATAAATCCTGTAAATGCTAATGACGTCTTCTTCAGTCTGCATGCTCTGCTGTTCTGTGTGATCTACGTCAGCCAGGCTGCTCTCTATGAGGTAGAGTGGGACGTTCTGTCTAGCCGACGGTAAAACAGACATTAAGGACAAATTACTGAAACACTGTGTCCTCCTTAAGTCTTAACAGTGTTCTGTCATTTCCAGAAGGGGGGTCAGAGGGTGTCATGGACTGCCAGGATTTTGTTGCTGATTGGTTGGGCATTTGCTTTGATCAGCCTATTTGTTGCTGTGGCCCACAAAATTACTTGGTTGGAGTACCTCTACTACTTCTCCTACATTAAACTTGCAGTCACTCTGATCAAATATGTGCCACAGGTAAGCTGAAGGAGGACAACAACAGCATATAGTCAAAGTGTTCTGTAGTTTGCCTTATTATCAACTTTTTCATAAATTGATATTCTATTTCTGCCTGCCTCCAGGCCTATATGAACTACAGGAGACAAAGCACTGTGGGCTGGAGCATCGGCAACGTCCTGCTGGACTTCACTGGTGGAGTCTTCAGTATCCTACAGATGATCATTCAGTCTTACAACAATGGTAGATTTGCTTCTATTGTTGGATTCCCTCTTCTAATAATGAGTGGTTATGAATATCAGGTGAACATTTTCCAAAATGTTCCTGTATTAAAGTCTTTTCTACAGTCTAGCCATAATCTGACAACTGCCCACCAGCTCACAAGGCTGACCTTTAGTAAATTGTTCCAAGTAGTACAGACAGTCCACATTGTTTTGATTTCAACTTCTTGTTCGAAGGCTTTAATAAAGGCTCTGTACTGCATTGGATCACCATCAAAAACAGGAATGTCCCATGGTGGGAGAGTCAGACTTTGTTGCTGCTTTAGAAAGGCTGATGTAATTTCAGTTTGTCAGAAGTTCTTCTGGTAATTGTAAACTTTTTGATGGTTGGGTTATGAAATGCTCTTTTGATTGCATTTGGGTTCCACTGGCCTTATGTTGATTCCCCACAGGGTGCTGGTTTGTTGTCACATTTCTCTTTGGTCTTGCATTCAGAGGGTTATTTTGCTTTGATGGCATCTTTAATTCATTACTATGTTTAGTCTGGCATATATCGTCCTGTTGAGTTGTTGGATTTTCAATTGAATTTTTAGGAAGAAGCTCTTTCACAGAGGGGGTCAAACTTTGCTTTAATCCCTTCTCCTTTGTTTTCTTTCTATAATATGAGCTCACTGAGTTTGATGTTTGTGAGGAACACTCCAGCTATAATTATACATTTCCATCTGCAATTCTACGGAACCCTCCAGGGACATGGGGATTTTTTTTTCTTTTGTGCTCCCTTGCAATAATCTACTGATCAGTTATGTGGCATAATTGAACTCTGTATGCCTTTCTTATGGTGGCAGCCATACTTTCTGGCTTAATACAAGATTATGTTAGATTTTTCCATGAATGTTAATATCTCCTTGTGAAATATCTGACATTTTATATCTTTTGCTTTTGTATAGAAAGGCACCACAAAACTATGATATCAACGGTGCCTTTCTAAATTATTACTAGGGAACACAAAAGAAAAAAAAATCCTATGTCCCCTGGAGGGCCTCATAAGATTCAGCCAGTTTCCAGTGGAAGCATCTTTTTTTCTTTTCCTCAGTTTCTCCTCGTCTTCAATAGCATGTCTTTCTCTTCACAGGGGCCAAAACTGAGGCCCTTTTAGCTGCTGCCTTTAACAGGATAAGGTGATGCTGGAATTAACACCCCTTTGTGAATGTCCACTGCCAATATTTGACAGGGATTTACACCACCATCATCATCAACATAATTATTTTTGCTAATTGGAGTTTGAGAGAGCCACTTATTTACAATACAGATACCTTTATTATTAGGAATCATTTTTGCTTTAAACCATACTTCATAATTTTCTTTTTCATCATGTGGCAAAAACCTCAGGAAAGACTCGCAAACATTTTGCATCATCACACAACTTAAACATATCTGGAGGACTTTAAACCTTTGTAATCATGAATTTCATATCTTATATTACCTGTGTTGTTTAATTTAGATTTTTGTTCCTGTTGTAATGCTTCAAGTTTTTCAGCCAAAGTTTCCCAACTAATAACCATTTGTTCAGTCTCAATATTTTTGTCCATTTCCATAGTGCCAAGGTCCATTTGAAAGACAAATGCGTGCAAAAAAAAAAAAGCTGAGTGGCTGACGTACCTGTTGATCACGTGTGAAATCAATCCCAAAGAACTTCTTGTAGTCCAAATTCAAAATTTGTTCCAATTAGAAGACCCTTTTGTTAGCACAGTTACCGTGTATTGTGAAATAAATGCATTTTCTTTACAATGACTCCGCCACAGGGGTCAAAAACTTGTATGCCCTTCTGGTTTCAATACCTGTCAACTACCTGTCACCTCCTGGTTCATATACTGGAGCTGACAACCCCATCTACTGACCAAAAACCAAAAATACACATATTTAACCCCAATAACAGGAAAGGTCATGCCACCAGTTTAAGAATATTTCAGATATTTAAAACAAAAACTAATAATGATTGAGAGTGACTGATATGAAAGCATTCTATTGCAATATGTTTTTCAGCCATATTGTACAATCCTAATCAATGATGTTGTCAGGAGAAAATGAAATCAAATTTACAACCAGCAGATTTATACAATTTGTGTTCTTGTACTGGAAAGAGTGAAAAATTCGGATTGCTCATGTAACTGGAAAAGTGAAGGCAATTCTGCTTTCTGAATGAAAGCAGAAAGCAGAAATGAAAGCCTCACAGGAAAGCCAGATTCCTGTGAGGCTGTGCAGCGCCTCACAGGAATCTGACTGGTGATTGGTCTCAGAAGAACTGAGGACTAACAGGATAGTTGAACTTTCTCATAAACTAGCTTTATAATGAGGACTTCCAGCTCACTGAACTCTAGCTTACAGTTGTTCTGCTCTAGTTGAATACTATGCACTGCTTTTTAAAGATGTTTGTAATTTCATCTGGAGCAGCACATTTTCATGCTTTCTGTCGTGTTTATCTCTCCTCAGATGAGTGGAAGTTGGTGTTTGGTGATCCCACCAAGTTCGGTCTGGGTCTGTTCTCTGTGGCATTTGACATCATCTTCATGACTCAGCACTATTGTCTCTATAGACAGCCAGCAGAGTATCAAACTATTCCAGGGCAGCAGGACGACTAATCTGAACACTTCGCTACAACCAAAGGGAAGCCATAAAGAAAGGGATTCAATCTAAGCTAAATGTTAGTTCCTTTAGTTGTTGCCTTCAGGCTTCCAGCAGGAAGTTCAGTTTATCTTGTCTCAGATTTGGCACATTAGAGAGCCAAGGACTCTCTTATGAACAACCTCAGGGAACTCTCTTCTTTTATATGTACATCTGCATCATGCTATATCTATTGTTCTTTTTTTATTTAACACTCTGCTTCAGTCTGTAATTTGGAAATGTATGCTTTCACTGTTTTCTATTTTCTCATGCTTTATCATTAAAAAAAGTGGGAAAAGGTGTGTATTTACTGCTTTTCACAGTAGAAACCACAAGTCCATGGGAAACGTAGAAAAGCTTTTTAAATAATTGAAACAATATAAACAACTGAAGATCCATCAAAAGTCTGTTGTTCTTGAGCACTTCGATATCAAATAAGTTGGTGACAAATATCCCCAAATATTCCTCTTCATCTGACCCTGGATTCCCACTCAATGTTTCTAATGCTGTTGAGAACAATAATAATCAACATTGTAAAAAATATATTTAAAAAATCCACAAACTGTAATGTGATATATGCTGAACAAAAATATAAATGCACCATGTCATAAAGAGTTTTATGAACATTTTGGTAATGGAATTGTAACACTCACAATGTGATTACAGTTAAAACAATAGCAATGGGACCAATGGTAGGTTTGGCTACTGGAGTAGAAAATGTGTAAGTGCATAAATGACCACAGACTAGAAAAAATAAGTTTAACTGCTGGCTTATTATTTGTTGAGAAAGAGGAAAAAAAATTATATTTTTACAAACAGTTGACATACAATGACACACAATCAAATTCAAAATAGTTCCCTGTTCTTCCAGAATAATTTAATCACTGTTTGAATTTTTAAACCTAATGTTAAGTTTTAAAGGACACTATTTATTTAAACCTAGGTTATAGTTCTATTTAAATTCAAGTTAATTCTGTTAATTTAATTGATTTTAATCTTTTAAAATCTATTTTAGTTATTTAGTTCTTTTTAAGAAATTATGGGTTTTTAATCTCCTATTTTAACTATTTCTTGTTTCTATTTGACCCAACAGAAAATTTGACATTCCACACCAACAATGTAAATGAATGCAGCTCAATAGAAGAACGAAAATAAAACAATAGAACAATCCAGTTAAAAAAAAACAACCAACAACTGAATAACTTGTGCTTCAAACTAGTCTTTCTCTATGATGATCCTGAAGGGTTATTTCCGGTTCTTTGAATCTACTTTTTCTTAGCAGGAAACATGGGCAGATCATACCAGTCTGGATGACTCGAAATGTCCAGCAGAGGGCGTAGCTCCTGCTGGACGACAGTTACAGGACTCCTGGGTTAACGGCTCGCCATCTTGTTTCTCGTCCGTGGAATCCAATTCGGCAATCGGTTCGGATTTTCCCGGTCCGGTTTCCAGCAGAGCTTCAAAAAGGCCAAGTCCAGTAGACAACACTCTGAACGTAGTCAACAAAAGAATTTCGGAAGCTCCTCCTCCAAAAATGAGGAAAAGTTCCCAACGGCTGGTAGCCTTATTAATCAGCGGTTTGCTCTTATCTTTCTTTCTTTACTTAGCACAACTCTTCGCTTCTTCGTTCTCTCTCCTTTTTCTTCGCTCTCTCCCCTTCTTCTAGCCAGAGAACATAGCAATCCGATTGTCTGGAGCTAGTCACCTGGACTACACATCAATGTGACACTACAGAATAAGAGATTTGTTTTCCTCACACCTGACCGTTTTAACTGCTGACGAAATAAATATGTTTCACACACTTTCAAACCAAACAAAATATACAAGAATATAAATTACACTGTAATTATCTTTTTTAAATTTTATTCATTTTAAACTATTTTAAACCCTATTTATTCTGTATATATTTCCTATTTATGCATTTTATAGCTATTTATTATGAAAAGGCTTTTATTTAAGTGAAGGCTATTTTAACCTGGGTTACACAATGCATATAGAAACTTAGAATATAGTTTCAGTGATTACTGATCTTCATGTCAGCATTCTGGTTCGGCCATTTGTAGAGGATTAACAGTGCTTTGAACATGATAGTGGTCATGTTGAGGAATTTGATTTTGACCAAATTGGCTACGGACAGTCTGAGGTGTGATGCGTCTGTTGTGCAGACCAATAGTCTCATCAGCTGTGTGTGTCGCTGGTCTTAGCCAATCCCGCAGATGGATGAGCCGGATGTGGCCATCTTGTGCTGGAGGGGTCTCATCTGAGGCATTATGACTTGCGGCAAAATTTAACATTTTGGGGTGGCCTTTTATTGTTCCCAGTACAAGGATTGTCCAGTTGTTGCTCATTTTGTCTGATCACCCAGTGGACATGCCCCAGCCATGCAGAGTAAAAAAAAACATCTCACTGAGTAATGCTCACTGACACCAAGTTGGATTAAAAATTATACACAAGTCAAGAGAAATATTACTTTTGTACGATAAAATGTCAACAAATGCTCATTTACAGTTAACTTCACATGGTAGCAATATCTGACAAGGGGAGTTTATATTTTTGTTCAGTATAATTGTTGACTAAAAAAAGTTAGAAGCCACCAGCATATAGTTACTATTTGTCATTTGAACTTGGCACATTTCTCAGTCTGATTAAAATGGCCAAAGTCATCCCAATACACAAAACTGACAGCAAGCACAGCTCTGCAAACAGACCTGACTCACTATCTTTTAATAACTGAATGGAGACCTTTCTGAAAAAACACCAGGGACCTCATGTATAAAGCACCTGTATGCACAACAAATTAGCTAATTTTTTATATGCACATATATCGATACCTATCTAAAGATACTGAAGACAAAAAGCTTATGAAGGACTAATCAAATACCGCTCTCTCTGCCGACTTGTCTTGTACATTCTGCGACTCCTTCTCTCATTCCCTGTGCCGTAGCAACTGCCACACCAGCGTCTGTGCTGCTCGCTTCTCCTCTTAGGTCCACGCTTGTACATTTGATTTTTTTAAATTTAATTATCTACAGATAGGCATCTATAGATATCTATCTACAGATAGGCATCTATAGATATCTATCTACAGATAGGCATCTACAGATATCTATCTACAGATAGGCATCTACAGATATCTATCTACAGATAGGCATCTATAGATATCTATCTACAGATAGGCATCTATAGATATCTATCTACAGGTAGGCATCTATAGATATCTATCTACAGGTAGGCATCTATAGATATCTATCTACAGATAGGCATCTACAGATATCTATCTACAGATAGGCATCTACAGATATCTATCTACAGATAGGCATCTACAGATATCTATCTACAGATAGGCATCTATAGATATCTATCTACAGGTAGGCATCTATAGATATCTATCTACAGGTAGGCATCTATAGATATCTATCTACAGGTAGGCATCTATAGATATCTATCTACAGGTAGGCATCTATAGATATCTATCTACAGAACATCTCACATGGGGGGACGTCCTGAAGTCCTGTCCAATATGGTGTTGAAGTCAGATTTGTGGCGCGGCTGAGCCTGCCACAAATCTGTGGCAGGCTCATCCGCTATAGATATCTATCTATAGATATGGACTGGAAACCCCAAGATCAAAGTGGGAAACACCCCCAAAAGGTGTTAGGTGAAGCCTTGTGCTGCACCTAACAGTCAATGTGCTGTAAATTACTCATTTGAATTCTAAATGTGTATGTTTTACCTGATTCTATGTTTAAATTAATCACTACTTCAATATGATTTACATCTGCATCTGCTTTCTGTCCCTGCTATGCTGAAACAATTGACTTTCAGTGTACTTCATTCCAATCTGGGGAGAATTACCAGAACAACCTTTCCATTCCCTGTTAGCTGCACTGCAGATGAAAAATGGTCTGGAACCAGGATCTGCTCAGACAGAAAGATGAAGCTGCCCTCTGAAGAAATCATCAAGAATAACTCAAATTTGTTTAAAGATATTCCAACCTTAAGAGATGTATCCATACTGGAGGAATTTGATAGTGGACTAGGTGGGTTGTTTTTATTATTGGCTACAGTGCGACACAGTCTCAAAAGCAAGTCTAGTGGGACTGGACTGGGCCAGTTTTTGGATAGCTTTCAGATAGGAAGTGGAGACTTTACCACACAGGGTTTTGGAAAAAGCTCTAAAGTGCTTGACGCAGTTGAATAAGGTGTGAAACATACATACCGTATATACACGCATACCCACACATACATACATCCATCTTCTTTCCCTTATTCTGGGTCGGGTCGTGGGGTCAACAGCCTAAGAAGGAAGGCCCACACTTCCCTCTCCCCAGCCACTTGTTCCAGCTCTTCTGAAGGAATCTCAAGGCGATTCCGGGCCAGCCAAGAAACATAGTCCCTCCTCCCAGTGAGATGTGCCAGGAACATCTCACATGGGAAGCATTTAGGAGGCATCCTGACCAGATGCTCAAGCCACCTCAACTGGCTCCTCTCGATGTGAAGGACATTCTAACCAACACGGTTTATTCAGTAAAAGATCCTGATTATTTTAATTATGAGGCGTTTGGTGGCAGGTCAGCACAATAGCTCAGGAATGTTGAGGAACTGATGGCTCAATGACAACAATTTGTGTCAGATCTTTTTATTTGTGAGAAATGAGACTTATTCATGAATTAATTATATGCCAGAGTGATTGAAAATATGGCCCATAAACACTACAAAAAATGTCATGGTGGGTATAAAAGCGCTACTTTACAATTAGTGCTACTAATTGTAAACAATTATTCCTTTGATAAATAATTTTACACTCCATATATTCTAGAGAAAAGAGCCTTTTGCCATCATTATCTTTATTTTAACATCCAATTTGCTATTAGAAATAAATAATTTCCAGATGAGATGCTAAGTCTATAGGGGGGCTATCTGCACTGTGAGAAAAAAAGTCTGATGCACATTCAAGGAAGGAAGTGATCACTTTTTCGAACAAAGATCCCCAAATGGCAGCAGGACGGCTATTCGGACAAACTGCCAACGTAAAGCCAGAAAATGAGTCTCACTCTTCAGGAATTAAGCAGAGTGCCTGTCTGAACATGTCTGAACTCCAGGTTCAGACAGGCACCATCAGCCCACAGGTCGTGGGAGCAGCAGTCACTTCGGCCTCACAGGACCGATCAAAACAGAAATTTTATTATTGAGTCTGAATCAAAATATATTTGAGCCACCTGGATTTATGTTAGCAAGCAAAGAAAAGTGCAAGTTTTTCTTTGCACTTTTCTGTTTTACCTGTCTCAGGTCAAACAGGTAAAACACAGTGAGAGAGGATGAGGAGTCTGGGGTAAAGAAGGGAAAGGGTGGCTTTGTGTGTGTAAGGAAGCCAACCAGTGAAACATCCACTGATGAAACAAAGATTCATACGTTCACCATCAGTCACCGGTAGTTCTGTCAAAGAGTCAAAACTGTGCCTTCGCTGTGCCTTTGTGTCCATGTGGTGATTCAGTAGCATCCCACTGTGCCCTCAGGATAAGAGAGGACAGGCATTGTTGATGATGATGAGAGCAGGAGTGGTTGTTTGCTGGCTTGATTCACACAGTGTGGTGTGTTCAGCTGGCTTAGCAAAAACCAGTGGAGTGTTCAGGTTGTAAACACCAGCACGAAAGAAGCAGGCCTGCAGAGTGAGGCGCACCATCTCCTGGCACCCCAGCTGCAGCTTGTACTGTGTCTGACCCACCCAAGCAAACGAAGTATGGACCTCCAGAGACTCGGAGCTGGAAACCACACAGAATGACAGGAAGTGAAATCATTGTGATCCCTGAAAATGAGCCATGTTGAACTAGCTTTCCTAGTCCTATAGATGTCTCACACATCAGTCATTAAAAGTCAGCATACAATAGTGTAGTGTCAATTAATTGTCTATAAGGAAGAACTATATAATTGAGGCTGGAAGGAGCACTTGTGGCCCTTGCAGATCAGCGCCGCTCTGGCCTTGTGGCTGCTGTACCACCACTCCATCAGCATCGTCGACATTCTTGCATCGCTCTCGCATCACTACCACTAGGTGCCGCATTTGGCAAATATTCCAAATTGCATTCAGTTCATTTCAACACAGGTCTCACAATACATCTTAAAAGTTTTGTTGAAGGCCTGCCTTTCAGACAGTTGTTACTGTCATTTCCTGCTTTGTGGTGAAAGTTTGGTGAGGACTTCCTGTAGACTTAGGAACAAATTATATGTAGTTAGCATTGCTTATTGGTTTTAATTCTACATCATATACAAGGAGAAGAAAGTCAAGTTATCCAATAATCTTCAGTATTTTCTCAGTGGCCAGGGTTTTAGTGATGTCATCATTAATGTACCACACTAGAGTTTCCTGTTGATGCACAAAAAAATCAGGTGCAGATTGGATCATTTGTCCTGGAGATATAACTGTTCCAATAACGTAAGGCGTGCACTGGAGTCAATTTCCAGTATAATTATATTGCCATCTTTAGATGTTAAAGTTTCATTTATTTCCAGTTTTGTGCAAATCAAATGGGATGAGTTGACCAGTTTCAAAGTCAAGACTCTAGAGTCATCAGAAATAGGACAGCCTACAGGCTGTCCTATTTACCTGTCTCAGGTAAATAGGACAGATGGTCTTCCCACAAGTCATTTTAAATGTATCCACCAAGGGGTTTTTAAGACCTAACAGGATTTAATGACATAAATTCATTAAAGATGGATTTAAATCATTAAGTCTCTGCAGTGACAGAAAATTTAGGCAGTTGTGCTGTAAAGAAATGCCTTACTCACAAATATCGGAAAAAAAAGAGAACTTAAAAGGTAAAAATTTTCTTTTATCTGCGCCAATGATGCCATAGAAGACTCTATAAACAGATCCTTGAAACGCATGACACTAGCCGTCACTGAAAACCTGGATTTGTAGTCAATCTCATCGTCTGTAGAGTGAAAATATGTGAATGGAAATCCAAACTATTAAAAGATTGTGAGCATTATTCACTTTTTCAAATCTTGCCATTCATAACATAAAAATTTCATAACAATTGTATATTCCAGTTGAACCTGATTCAAGCTGGTTTTTATGTGTTGGAGACATACCTGCTGCTTTTTTGACGCAGGTCAATGATGACATCTATCTGAACCAAGGAGCAGTTGGACAGAGTCAGAGTTACTGGGACTAAACAAAGGCTAAGGGCAGAAGAGACAAAAACACTTTTACACAACATTACAAACTTGCCTTTGTATCTGGAAGGTAATAGTAGTGCTCTTTGATCCGATCAACATCTGAGTATGGTTAAACAACTCAATCATCTCTATCATCTCATCATATTGAAGACTCAGTTTTCTATTTAACTTAAAAAGGTTGTTTTATGTTCAGACAAAATGTGGAATTATTACATTTTTATTAATTATATGTGGAATTACAATATTAATCTGAAATGCTCCAGAGAACAAGAAATATTCATCCACAAGCATATCAAAAAATCTAAGAAAATTAAGTAATGGGCTTTAGTGATGTAGGATGTCTGTTTGTCTTAATTTCTGCAATCTAATACTGTGATACTGTAATGCCCAGCTACTGCAGCTGTCTTACCTTTCTTTGACAAAATGATGAGTAAAGGTTTCAGGGTAGCAGAGGTTGATTCTGATGAGCTGGGACAGCTCTGGATAAGGCAGAATGACTGGAGGAGGCAACTCCGACTTAAATCTGAGGAGCATCACCTCCTGAGTTTCCTGGAGACACAAAAACATAAACAGAAGGACAAATGCTTGGTAAAACAACATTCATTAAATCAGTGGTTCCCAAAGTGGGTGTGTTTTACCTCACATAAGGTGTAAGGTAAAACACCACACACAAAGTCAATGAAACAGATTAGCACTGACATCTGGTAGTCTGAGGTCTGGTAGCTTCCACTGAGCTGTGGACAAGCAGGAGGATTGTAGCTGTACCTCTTTGGGAATCAGAGAACTGGCCTCTTTGCCGATTGTCTGCAGGGCCACATGAAGCTGGCCTTCTAAGACCAGCTGTTTATTGTCCTCAACAACGTAAGCCTGGTAACACAAAACACATTGAACTCAAGCACAAAGCATCAACATCTACCTTTAATTTCTAAGATTACAAATGTGACAAAATCCTACAACACCGCAAAGTGGGACAATGTGGGAGATTCAATACAGGCTGTCAACCAAGACTTACATATCTAGAAATTATTTATATGATGTTAAAAAAGAGCAGCTGATGATGAGAGTAAAATATTTCAAAACACTTATTCAGATCATCAAATATACAACCTTCCAGATGACGATTATGCTTAGGTCTAGCTCATTACACTTCTTGGCGATACTTGTTATGTCAGCTGTGTTGTCAGTGTGGCCAGAGTCCTGACTTCTGCTGTTCCTGGGAGTTGAATTCACTTGTTCTAACACCGAGCTCTGACGGCAGCGGAAGAAGAAGTCTCCACATGGTGGAGAGGAACTCATGATCTGCACACAGAAAGTTCAGAGTAGGAGAGATGTGTGTCTGCACTAAACTGTTCTTGTTACATTAAAGAGTTTGACGATGTGTTGTCAGTTCACTGGGGTGGGCGATGAGCCCCTTCCAGGTGTAGCCACTCCTTGCCACTACTGCGTTTAATACAACAATAAAGCATCCTTTATGGGAAACATCTGGGTGGTTATCTAGAATATTCATTCATTTGATTTTTAACAATAAAAACAGAAAAGAGCTAGTTACTTTGTCATCAGAATTATTCAAAAGTTTGATTGAATGAGGAAATGGGGAACATTCTAAAAATGATTTCAAATTCAAAATCAGCTATTCAAGTCTGTACCATCATATGGCTTAAATCAAAACCTTGTAGCTGTGGACCACACAGTAAAAGAGAAAAAGAAACTGGAAAAACAACTGGAGGTAAGGTTACAAACTCTAAAGTTAATTTTTTTCCCCAGTCTTTTAGTTCTGGTCAGTTATTGTATTTAATGTTACAATTATTGTAAATGTTTTCATGTTTACTTGCAGACTTTACTAATGCAAAGCTAAGCACAATAACAATTAAGACTAAAGCTGGAAGAATATTCATCAACATCCCTTTAAATATTTTAAGACTAGTTTGTGTAGAATAGCTTGAGGCTCCATATCTTCCTCTCTGCCTGCACATTTCTCTCTCCACTAGAACAGCTTTGTGAACTCTTTGTCAGAAGTGCTTTGGCAAACAAATCATTCTGTGATTGGGGTGGGAGTGTGGAGTCATTCACACAAACTGCAAGGACAATTTGAAAGAAAAGCAGTTGAAAAGAAAATGCAACTTTAAGATTTGGCCTATCCTGCACCAACAGATCTATTTGGAAAACAATATTCTTGACTGTGACTTTACAGTGTAAGGGCTCAGATCTGCAGTGGTGACAACTGACCCAGTATAGGTGGTCCTATACCCAACTTCATCATTATTAGCCCTTTTGGTGCTTTTAAAAATAAAGGAGGAAGACAAGACATTAGAAAATCCTTCTAGAAACAGCTTTACCAACAATTCTTTTAAACAAAAATATGGAAGACATTTATTTAATTGTTTGTTTTGGTCACATTAAAGATGCCATAGTTTTTTGTATTATTTTTTGACTGAACTGTTGTGCTTAAAGGATGAATATTTCTGATCTGTGGCTATTCTCTCACCAACTTATCCAGCCTAATAGGGAGCCTTTGTTTCCTACGTTTTCCTCTCTTTAAGGGCAGTAAGTTGATATTTTCTGTCTGTAACACTATCACATAACCATCCTGGGTTCATACATACAAGATTCTGATTCTACATCAACAATAAAGCAGTGAATTAATCTTACCCGTTCATTTCCAAGATTCAGGTCTGCAAATGTGTATTCTTTTGCAGAATCAGAGCCTAAAAACAAAGTTAAATCTGTGCTTTCAAAAAAGAACATCCGAGATGGCTTGTGTGAGAAGGAAAAATACCTTCATGGGATTTGCATCTCATGGCTTTAAAACAAAGCTTAGCTCTTTCTTGACTGCTGAGTCTGCAATCTGGAGAGAGAAATTGAAAGCAGAGAAACGGAATCGATCAAGTTTATTTGTATAGCACGTTTCATCAACAAGGCAGCTTTACATCATAAAAACATGACATATTTTGACCACCATCAAAAAAATTAATACAAATCATCTGAGTTGATCAATGTTCCATTTATTACGGTTCAACAGCAACTCAAAACCGGAGGCTTTTTGGACTGAAGACCATTGCATGGTAGTCTGATGAAGAGGAAGGTCACAGTTTTTCATTCTTTGTATGAAACAACTGGGCCAAACATAAAAAGCAATAGATTATCAATTAAAAACAGTAGGAACTAACTAGCAGCCCTACGATTTCATAGAACAACCAGTATTTAAAAGAAAAAATACTTGAAATATTTAATGCACAGTACACAGTACTATGTTTACACTTCTTTTTTTCCTCAAAGTTTCTAATTGAAGAATCTGAGCCTAATGATTAATATAGTTTGAAGAGAAAGTTTATTGTCCATTTTTGGTTTGTCTATTTAAAATGTCTTCCAGCAATTGGGCTAAATGTTCTTTAAAAATGAGTTCATCTTGGAGAAGGTGTACTTACATTATTATGCCATTTATTATAAATTAACAACGGTCTCAAAACGACAATATTACAGTTTATTGCAATAATTTTTGGGACAATTAATTGTTCAGCAAAATGTGTTACAGGCCTAGAAATAATTTTATTTGAACAGAGATGATTGATCAAAAACTAGGAGACGATTCAAACTTACATCATTCATGGTGAGTTCACTATTATTTTTGTGGTTGGAAAAATGCCCATGATCCATGCAATAAGAAGTGCGGTGTTTGTAATAATTTTAATTGAATTGTAAAACCATTGTAGAACCTTTAGGTACTAGAAAGTATGCAGAAAAAAATGACAATGATAAAAAAAAAGCATTTTAAAAGGAAGTTAGCCCCTTTTAAAATGGACTTACCATAATTGTTCCATGGATTGATATACTTGTGGAGGCGCCAGTGCTGACTACTGCTAGACACCTGGACAATGTCGAACTCACGAACACCACTTTCACTCTGGAACAATTTAAAGAAATTTAAACTAAGTTTCGCAACATGATGTAAGAACAAAGAATCTTTGTAAGTCAAAGGGTGGTTCATCTTACTGCATTTACGTTCTCCACATCAATAAAAACAAGAGTTCCCCCGCTGCCTTTATCATCTAGAGGGGAAGCACTGCTGCGGCAGGCGGAGGCCTGGACACTCAGAGACCGACTGGCGCATATAAACACTGTGTGACGCAACACCCGGTGACTTCAAGAGGAGGAGATGACACACCGTTAAACTCAGTACAAATACAAAACTTATTTAGAACCTAAATTATTGCATGTGTTGATACTATGGAGTGATGGATTGAATACAGCCATCTTTCCGCTGTGTGCCAAGCATTTAGTAAAAATAATATCTTGGGAAGTTCAAACTTTTCTCATTAGTTTCTAAGGTGAGGTGGGGACAGGCCATATTTCCATCAATACTTGAGTTTCTGGGTGTAAACATTATTATTTTTGCTGAATATAGACAATTTTCGGAATTACTATTCCACATATTTTATCCAATCACCAAACTTACCAAAAACACTTTCAGATTTTAAGACGTGCACGACTAGATGCAGCATTCTACAGAGCACTATCTGTTATGTTAATCGTGTCAATGTGACACGATTAAGATAAATTAAATGAGTTCTTTACAGACTCATTTAATTTATCTTAAGATAAATAAAAAGTAATTAAAATGGTCTGGTCACAATTATATTAAAGTAATAATATAACTCAGGGTTAATTTTGAGTATATTAATCCTCAAAATCATCTTTCACCTGATTTTGAGTCCTTTCTCTGTGTTCTCATAGTAGAACAGGAAGTTGATTTCGTGGACTCCTTCCTGGTCTGGTCCTCGGAGCCAGAGGGGTAGCTGAACTGACTGTCCTGGTTGCAGTGTGCTGCCATGTATTGGGATCTCTGTCACCCCGGAGGGCTGACTGCATGCAGGAGCAGAAACCAACGTCTCAGAGGACATGGAGCCTGGCTGAAGGGGGGTAGGAAACGTCACAAAGGCGGAGTAGTTCTCTGCTGAGCGGGAGCTGGGAAGTGTGAAAGGTGCTGTGCTCTGGCTGCCAAACGTGAAGAAATCAGGGTGCGTGGACGCCACTCGAAGGCCACACAGAGCAACTGCACTGACATTACAGAACTCCACATAAGCTTTCCTAATCTCACCACACAGCAGGGCAGTGGGAAACTGGAGGAAGAAAACCTGCGGAAACACAGACATGCACACACGCACACACACGCACACACTAAGATTGTTTTGTACTATTCAGCAGCTTACAGTGATTTTAAACAATTATATAAATTATAGTGCATTCAAACTACTTGACAAAACATAAATCCAAAGATTCTTAGATTACATCATTTTCTTTGCTTTTAAGAGAAAACTCTAGTTTCCTTCCAGAAACCAATTCCTCAGCTGAAGAAAAAACATTGTACATCTAAATCTGCCAGGAGTAAGAATCATTCTTGGCTCACAAAAAACTAAGTACTGCAAAAAATCTTTTTCAAGTTGAGCAATCACAAGTGACTTAATTATAAAAAGAAAAAAAAGTAATAGAAAAGCCCAAATAATGGACTAAAATACCATATTAAAGGAAGCCATTCAACCTAATCCTGTTTAATTCAAGTCCTAGACAACCATCACCAGACATTTTATGTCTGCAGGCCTGTTTGGTATGTATTTGTTCCAAAATGAATCTATAATCTCAATAATAAGCCAAAGGCAAGAAGTTCAGTCACAAGCTTCACATAAACCAGCTAATTTTTCAGGACAATTCATACAAAACGTAAAGCCAATTAACTATTTTACTTTAAGTTCACCTGATCATGTTAGCCATAGAGGAAGACATGAGAGTGTCAGTTACCTCCATTAGAGGCATAGGTGGGGTTATGACGGGCTCCAAACGTCGATCTGTGCCATATCGAACTTGCATCTTGTCTTCTTTTGTCAGGTTAAGCCGTGGGCCCTGGATCTTCAGGTCCTGTCTACCATGAATCATCATGGAGTCTAAAGTCTGCTGACCTGATGCAGGATAAAGTTCACACACAACATGTTTTGGCAGTATAATGTAATTTTTCACGATCAAATCATTAACTAGTCTGTGCCAGAATACAATGCTGTGTATTAAACCAACCAACCCTGGGTGGAAACACGTGTAAACATACCTTCATTGTCTGAAGAGGCTTCCCCAAAGAGAGATGAAGTCAAGTTGTAGATCACTCCTACAATGTTCAGCTGACCAGTTTTGTGTGGCAGCAGCTTCAGTCGGGCCTGACAGTACAAAACAAAACTCAAAAGCTATATGTGACATAAACAATAGAAGTTGGTCCTCACCAATCTATGCTGTCTGAACAGAGCAGGTTAGACTGGTGAACTGCAATGAGCTACTAATTGAATCACAGTAACCCTCATTATCAATCATAACCTAACTACAAAATATTTACAGGCAACACACAAGAGATAAATAAGAAAAACAAAAATAAGAACTGTAAAATCTTTCTCAGCTTTTCCTCAAACTTGTATAGAATAGTCCTCATCTTTGCTTTTTATCACCTCAAAAGTAATATAAGGTTATATTAATATAATAATTATCAAATAAAGCGAATATAATAATTAGTTTGGCTCTGATATTTTCAGCAATTATGTTGAGCTGGCATGGTTGTCAGTTGTGAGTTAGCTTTATAGTTCAGTAGTAAGTTTCAGTCAGCATCCGACATGTTGACAGTGGAGGAAATCTAAACCCGTAAAAAGAGGCACTGCAGTAGACAGAGTTGATCTGTTGCATACATGTAGATGGAGAGGTTCTGGAATTTCTGTCACTGTCTTTGTCTTCTTTACTTCCATCGCTGCTCGCATGTGAACTAATGTGCAACACAGCACTGCTGGTAACCACTGATACTGCTCAGTTTAGATACGCATCTACAGTTAGCTGACTAACTTGTGTAGTGGGAAAATTTAAAGTTACTATGATTATTAGCCGAATCTATACATAACAGTATGATGATTCTTGTGGGATGCATGAGCTCATGAAAAATACTTCTGAAGTTTAGTTTCTCTGACCTTTGCATGAAGTTGTCTCTTTATCTCTCATGACTCCCCTAGTGAACAAAAATATGTGTGCTTGCTGTCTGCTTTGTAACCAAGTAGATTATCAAACTATGTGAATGGAATGAACCTCTTCCTAAAAAACTGTAAGTCGTGCTCTACTTGAGGGTCTTTCTCCGTACTGCGATCAGTGAGCAGAGACTTCGAACGCTTGTTAAGCCTTCGAATAAATACCGATTAAAAATATATTCTTTGTCTGGTTCTTGAAACAGTTTGCCCTCACTGTTGACCATTTGAATTGGTACTTGGGATTACAACTGGGGAATATTTTTATGACAGTGTTTTTAGAGGATATGGGTCCTTTTTGTGGGTATTGTTCTGATTAAAACTAATTGAATGTTTGGGGCATTTCTTTTTTGTGCCAATACTGAGTTATTTAAATATAAACTTATATTACTTTTGAGGGATTTTGGTTACTGATCTGTTATTTATCAGAATTACTATTATTTCTTATTATTATGGACTTTTGAAAAAATCTATTGTAGATAAAAATCCACAAATTCCAAGTTGGTGGATGTTTATTTTAATATTAAATATATTTGTGTATCACATTTTACCTAATACCTCTGATGAAATTGTGAGTTCTGCTTTAAGTCCAGCTGAAGCCTCGGGCTCCATCCTGAGGCTTTAGTGGCATTTATTTAAAAGTAAACAGACAGGAAATGGGGAGGAAAAGACATGGCACCCAGCACTCCAGCTTCTGCAAATTTAACATTTAGCATACGTGGAACTTTTCTCGCAAAAGGATTTGGAGAAAACATATGAAAGAGAGGTACGCTCCAGCACATTAAGTCCCATGATTTTCAATCACACTGTGTTCAGTGATACAAACACTCTTTTGTGGCAGAACACTTCAGTCTGTCCACTGTCCAGAGGATAGAAAGTCACACATACTCAGTGTCAAAACAGCTGGGTTCCAGTTTGAAAGTTGATATTTTGAAATGTCAAAAATCCGATGGTATCCATTTTAGTATATCTAATAAGATTATGAATAAACTCTTGACAACTATGTACAGAAGTGGTGCATTGCACAACCCTAACATGACTGTTTCTAGAGGTTGAAACAGTCATGTTTCAACTGAACCTTGAAGAGACCAAAACAGTTACTCACAGTTTTGGTCTCTTCTGATCCCAGGTAGAACTCTTTGATGATCTCTGTTGTGACAATTTCTTCATTCTGTGACAATAGCAACATGAAACATAATGAAGGGAAAATGGAAACTTTCAATGATGGATCTAAACACCAGTCTGAATAAAAATCTAGACTGTTGAGCTGGGTTTGGTCAGAAAGCTCACCTTGCCTGCTGAGGTGTCTTCATTAGTGTTCATCTCGTCAGTTATCTGGTCACTTGTTGATTCCTTTCCCCCGAAAGGTGTGCCAGTAGAAAACCTCCATAGGAGAGAGAGGTTGGACAAAAGCAAAGAAACCTTCAAAGGATTTCTGAATGTGACCTCCACAATTATTGGTTCTGTTGAGGAAAACAGAGTACAGGTATAATTCATTTTATTTTTATTTTATTTAAGTTTATTCAGCAGGGACATACACACATCGACACAGACAAACTGAACAAAACAGCAGTCCCATGTTTGCATCATAGAGCAAAAGCAACAACTAATTTTCAGCACTTGTTCCTAGATGGGCTTTTACATGAGACACCGACAGTCTCATCATTAAAGACCAATTTTTTGTTCTTGGAAGGGTTTTGGAAGGAAATGAAGCACTTTGAGGATTATCTTTATCTGGCCTCCATGTCCAGCATGGATTTAGCAGTTTGAAGACTTAGGCAAAACAAGTTTGTTACCATGGCATAGGCCACTGAGGTGGGTGAAAGGAGAGCAGATGTGCATGGGAGCGTTGACAACATCAGCACTTATTCTGCAAATGTTTTTTTCACTTCCCTTTTTGAGCATTAAGTCTCTCAGAAAAACAAAAACTATTTCAAGAGTGTAAAAACATTTTTTGTGAAATTGAGGAAGTTATTTCAAATCTTGACAAATCTGTGAATAATTTTTATTGTTCACAGATCTATTGATGTGTTCCATCAATAGTTCCATCTATTGTTCCATCAATAGATGGAACACATCAATAGATCTATTGTAGATAAAAACAATAGATCTATTGTTCTCAAATTAGTTTACTCAAGAACAGTGTTTCTCAATTCCAGTTATCAGGGACCTTTGTTCTGTTGGTTTTCCACTCAATCCAATTCAAAATCCTTCATAGACCATAAGGAAAATTAAATGTTACTGTAACTCTCATTAATTCAAAATACTTCAGTTATTGTAGGTGGTGATGGCTGTGGGTAGAAAGTTCCTACTGTAATGACCTTTACTGACCATTACAGTAGAAACTTTCTACCCACAGCCATCACCACCTACAATAACTGAAGTATTTGGAAGTACTTCAAAATTCTTCAGTAGCGCCCTCTCCTTTGTTAAAGAAAGGGCTGCAACATATCCAAATACAATGGCGCGGTGTTTTTTTTTTTTAGTTCACTGGAGAATTATTCTTAATAGAGCAATATTCTTTCCTCTAAGAAAATAAATAAAGCTTTATATTCAGTTGAAAAGTGAAAATAAGCAATAGTGATATTTAGACACAGTCACATTAACTCTGACCCTCAATCACAGCCAGTGGGTGGTGGAGGTTGTCCGTCTGATTGTTCAGACAGCACTGAGTAGGTTGGAAGTTACTTGGAAGAATCCCTCGATTGGCAGATGCTGCAAGCTGCTCCTCAAGTTGGCACCATAGGACTGACAAATCTTGGTCATACTCCTGATCCAAGGAAACATGAGTAGCTGCCTGCTTCTCCCCTTCAAAAAAGTACTTGAATTAATCATTTGTTGTGTTAATTAATAATTATGATTAAATCTTAAATCATTGATGCATATCAAAAGGAAGCCAAAGCTGTGACATTATTCCAATTCCAGCATAGGTAATTATGTTTCCAAACTGACTGAATGTCATGGAAATATTCCTTGTAGAACAAAGAAGGTTTTGGATCACAGACCACACTGACATTTCAGCATTATAAACCTTTCAGAGCCATCAGCATCTTACAATCATAAAACACAATCCTGAAACCAACTGCAACACACACCTCTGATAGAAAAACACAAGATAACCATCAGTCTTACTTTCTTTATTAAACAAATGTTCTAGAACACAATTTTCAATAAAAAGTAATGAATTACTGCGTAGTTCCTTCGTAGAGCACTAGTGCACAGAATTCTGGTGTATAGGTGAGAAATGTCCAGCTTTCATAGTACAGTACACATACCTGAATATGTAATAAATATTGATAGAACTGATAGAACATTTCACTAAAAAAAACAAGCTTGGTGGCTGATGTTTTAAAGAGCTACCAGAGAGTTACCTTCTGCAAGACGCCGTTCATGTCCAAAGTAAACTCTGGTAGCAGAGTTATGGATATGAGGCAGCGGCAGCTGGGGAAGGCAGCTTTCACTTTCTCCAAGAACACTCTAAGAAAAAAAAGAAAAAAATAGTAAATCAATTCTACATTATTGCTGCTGGACTAATCACTTAAGCTTCAATGACTTTTATGCAGGGTTAAATTTGCATAAAAGTTGCTGCAAATTTAATGAAAGCATTTTTTACAGTCTTTAATCTGAATTGTTCAATAACTACAATTAAATAGGAATGTATGTTTTTTTTTAAATGTGTATGTTTTTTTAATGCGTCTATGCATTTAAAAAACATAGACCACAAAAAATGTTTAAATATAATCTAATTGTTGTGAATTAATACACAACAATATGTATAAAATTAAACTGAGAAGTAATTTAAAGTTTGTCTTCTTATTATAGTTGTTTATAGTTGATCTTTGCAACCAACAATGGAAAACATACCAAAAGTAACAATTCCACGGAAACTGTCAAATTTTGCAGACAGACTTTTAATTAGAATTTATGATTTTCCCTGCAAGAACATATGTAAGATAATGTTAAAAGATACACTGACAGCTTATCCCTGGTTCCAAGTCTTAGGTATTAGAAGGCCTTGTTGCACTAATCTTTATCTCCTTCCACAGATTCTGGCTGGGCCTTTCTACACATCCAATTATAGAACCTTCCAGTTATTGCTGGGCTAAAAAAAATCAATAAGATTTGTCGCAATGAACACGTGATCAGTAGCAATAGAAAATATGTGTGTCTGATGAAACATCCAATAATTTCCTTGTAGGCAAAGAAAGATTTTTGCTGCTCAACCTCTCACAGAGGAGGTGCAGCCCAGCAGAAAGCAAGGAGAAAGATTTAAGCAGCAGGTAGACAACGTGAGTGACAGTGCTAAAACCCTATTCCTTGCTCTGATTGATTGCTGTTGTATGGTCATTAGGATCTCAGTCTAACATGTTCTACATTTTTTTTCAAAGGATAATTCAGCTGGATCTTCTGACCGGTAAAACAGCTGCACAGCTGACAACAACTGTACTTTAAATTTTTATTACATCACTTAATGTTTAAGCAAAAATCACTGCCTTTAAATTCAATGGAAATTGGAACGGAAATTTAATGGAGTATATTGTGCATTTTTCTTTTGCATTACCTTAATTTACATCTTATCCTTATCTATTTAGACTCATTTACTTCACACCAATACTGAATAAACTTTCTAGCCAAAAAAAATTACTACTTTTAATTTCAATTTGATTCAAGAACAAACTTCAAGAATGAAGGCATTTGTATAAACCTCTTTAAAAAAGATCAGTGTTAATCACATTTGTGAATAAGGTTAGGAAAAACAGAAAATTCTTTTTAATCTCACCTTGACAACATAGAGGTATTCTCTGAGAAAGGCAGCCTGCTGTGTGGCTGTCTGTCGGCTATCATTAATCAGAATCTGTCTGAAGGCCTGTAAAGCGTTCTCAGGCTGCCCTAGTGTAAAGGACTGACGACCAATTGTAAAGTTGATATGATCCTCTGCCAAAGACCAGCCTCTGTCCTTGTAGATCTGCTTGGCTTGACTGTAACAGCGCAGTGCGTGCCTCCTCTACATGACAAAATAAAGAGAGGGAGAGAGAAAAGACTACAGTAGAAACATTGTCATGTTTTTCTCTTCTTTATAAAGTTGCTACAGTAACCATATTAATATTAACTATTCTGTTGGTACTGAGTGAGATTTTACCTGAAGATATTAACTGTAGACTATAAAAGAATGCTTTAATATGCAGATGGTTATTAAAAAAATGTTCAGAACAGAATCCTTTCTGATTGGATTTCTGAACAATTTTAAATAAGCATTTGCACATTAATGTCCAGTGTCAATCAAAGTTAGGTGCATCAGGGGTACCTGTCCTGCTTTGCTGAAGCGATGACCAGCCAGGATCATGTGGAAAGCAAACTTGCGCACCATAGGGTTACGCATGTTAATGAAGCAATGGGCTGCTTGCTCCAACAGCAGAGCGCTGCGAAGGTCAGAGTCCTACAAACACAAATACAGTAGCTTCACAGAAGAGCTCAGTGAGCTGCAGGTCTGAAGCATTTCTACTAGAACAACAGAGATACAAGTAATACATGATTTTTCACCTCACTGGTCATCTTAATAAGAAGAGTTGCAGCCTCAGAATATTTTGCTTGACTTTTCAGTATCTCTGCGCTGAGTAATGCACAGCGTTCAGCCAGCATCATGCTTCTAAGGAGGATATGAAGAAAATAGGCAGTCACAAAGGTAATAAAGGAATATTTACTGTCAGTTATTCTTTACCTGACAAAAAGTTTTATGGTCAAACTACCGGTATGTGATATTTTACATCTAATGTATGAGGATAAGCTCCCATTGCATGTGTTGATGTAAGGAGGGTGAGAATCATACTTGCAAACATCTTTGTACGTCTGGATTGCTGTATCCATATAGTGGCTTGGATATGGTCTCGAGGCTCCGCCCTGCAGAAAGGCGGACACTGCAGCCATTTCCTAGAAAACAACTCATAATTATTAGACCTAAAGCTTCACAACTATGAAGGAAACCTAAAAAAAACATCACTCAATTAATTTGATCAATGTTTAAAGTATTTTTGCATACAGTTAGGGCCAGAAATATTTGGACAGTGACACAGGTTTTGTTATTTTAGCTGTTGACAAAAATATGGTCAGAAATACAATTTATATATAATATGGGCTGAAAGTGCACACTCCCAGCTGCAATATGAGAGTTTCCACATCCAAATCGGAGAAAGGGTTTAGGAATCATAGCTCTGTAATGCAGAGCCTCCTCTTTTTCAAGGGACCAAAAGTAATTGGACAATGGATTCCAAAGGCTGCAAGTAACTCAAAAGGCCTTTCCCTCGTTAACCTGTAATCAAGTAAGTAGTTAAAAGGTCTGGGTTGTTTCCAGGTGTGTGGTTTTGCATTTGGAAGTTGTTGCTGTGACCAGACAACATGCGGTCAAAGGAGCTCTCAATTGAGGTGAAGCAGAACATCCTGAGGCTGAAAAAAAGGAAAAAATCCATCAGAGAGATAGCAGACATGCTTGGAGTAGCAAAATCAACAGTCTGGTACATTCTGAGGAAAAAGGAATTGACTGGTGAGCTTGGGAACTCAAAAAGGCCTGGGCGTCCACGGAAGACAACGGTGGTGGATGATCGCCGCATACTTTCTTTGGTGAAGAAGAACCCGTTCACAACATCAACTGAGGTCCAGAACACTCTCAGGGAAGTAGGTGTATCTGTCTCTAAGTCAACAGTAAAGAGAAGACTCCATGAAAGCAAATACAAAGGGTTCACATGTAGATGCAAACCATTCATCAATTCCAAAAATAGACAGGCCAGAGTTAAATTTGCCCAAAAACACCTCAAGAAGCCAGCCCAGTTCTGGAAAAGTATTCTATGGACAGATGAGACAAAGATCAACCTGTACCAGAATGATGGGAAGAAAAAAGTTTGGAGAAGAAAGGGAACGGCACATGATCCAAGGCACACCACATCCTCTGTAAAACATGGTGGAGGCAACGTGATGGCATGGGCATGCATGGCTTTCAATGGCACTGGGTCACTTGTTTTATTGATGACATAACAGCAGACAAGAGTAGCCGGATGAATTCTGAAGTGTACCGGGATATACTGTCAGCCCAGATTCAGCCAAATGCTGCAAAGTTGATCGGACGACGCTTCACAGTACAGATGGATAATGACCCCCAAGCATACAGCCAAAGCTACCCAGGAGTTCATGAGAGCAAAAAGGTGGAATATTCTGCAATGGCCAAGTCAATCACCAGATCTTAACCCAATTGAGCATGCATTTCACTTGCTCAAATCCAGACTTCAGACGGAAAGACCCACTAACAAGCAAGACCTGAAGGCTGCGGCTGTAAAGGCCTGGCAAAGCATTAAGAAGGAGGAAACCCAGCGTTTGGTGATGTCCATGGGTTCCAGACTTAAGGCAGTGATTGCCTCCAAAGGATTTGCAACAAAATATTGAGAAAAAACTTTTTTGTTTGGGTTATGTTATATGTCCAATTACTTTTGAGCTCCTAAAATATGGAGTGTTTGTAAACAAATGTGTACAATTCCTACATTTTCTATCACATATTTTTGTTCAACCCTTTAAATTAAACGTTACAATCTGCACTTGAATTCTGTTGTAGAGGTTTCATTTCAAATCCAATGCGGTGGCATGCAGAGCCCAACTCACAAATATTGTGTTACTGTCCAAATATTTCTGGCCCTAACTGTAACTAATCACTACGCTGAGTAGGTTAATTCTAAACCTACTCAACTCAGGTTGAGTAGGTTTAGAAAGATTAAAATAAGAAAAACATTAATATAGAATTTTAAAACATTGACTTGTAGGGAAAAACAACTAACTGCAGCAGAATTTGAATTTTAATTCAAATTCAAAAATACATAATTCATCCCAAAGGGAAATCAAATGCAATTAAAAAACAATTCTTTGCAATTAATTACTTACAGACCCTGCAATTAACTTTTAAAAATTTGAATCAAGTCCCATGACTAGCTTAAAATATTGAGTGGACTTCCGGCAGCGTTTCCAAGATGGTTAAATCCGTAACCGGTCCTGTTCAGCCACAAGAAAAACTCCACTAAACCCGATAAAAAGATTCAGTTCTTCTTCAAAATGATATATAATGCGTGGAGTTAGATCAAAAAAGAGACCAGGGGGTGCTGACGATCGTGGCTGGGCAGGGACTGATCTAACAAACGTTGATAACAAAGCTAGCATGATGCAGGCCTCGGACCCCAGTGAGGAGAGAGAGCTAACGACTGTTAGGGCTATCTAGAATCTATGCAGTATCAAAGAAATGCAAAAGGACATCAAGCGAGACCTGAACAGCTTTAAGAGTGAAATGAACAAGAAACTGGATGAGGTCAGTTCGGACATCCGAAACCAAGCTGCGAGGCTAACGAAAGCGGAACAATGGCTGAACGAGCTGGAGGCGGTGAATATGGATTTGAGAGATTCTTTGTCTGTCAATCAATCAATCAATCAATCAATCAATCAATCAACTTTCATTTGTATATGTGACTTCCTTCCCCACACACAGCACACTGCGGAGGCTAGTTGGTTGAATTTTCTGTAATGAGTGATTAATAAACAGCACAGTGAGCCTCCCTACTAGTCCATTAGTTCTGGATACACAGTAGAGTGTTGAACAGACTTTGTCTTACAAATAATCATTACAATCGGGTCCAACAACATGTTTTTCTAACAAGTGATCATATAGTGATTGGCAAATACAGCAAACTGGCAAATACAGCTAAGATAACATAATTACCTGTAATGAGTGATTAATAACAAACAGCACAGAGAGCCTCCCTAGTGGTCCACTAGTTCTGGGTACTGCAATAAAACTCCACATTAGCCCTTGAGCACAACCATCATTACAGTTCCGAAAATAACTGAATTTAATGACTTACCACAGTAGAGAGCTGAACAGACTGTGGAATCTACAGTTTCTCCTCCTTTGATAGGCAACCAGTAGGAGGTGCCAAAAACCACTCAATACAGGACAACTATGAAGCACATTTTAGCAGGATTTAACCTGAACCATTTTAACTATGTTACATACACCCACCTTAAATTCTGCTAAAACAGTATCAAACAGTAGCAAATAACATCAAACAAGTACACACAACGCTAAAATAAAAATGTGATAAAGAGAACACATAGTAGTCACATCAGTTCTAAACTTCCCCTAAGGAATAATGTTAGCAAAAGTGCAGCCAACACTCTTACCAACACAGACCCAAAGGATGCCATTTACATCTTTTGATATACAACCATTGCTCTACTAAGCAATCACTGGGAAAGGAAACAAAAATCAAAATAATACAAATTTACCCTGCCGACATGGTCTTTACAAAGGAAAACAGAGAGTCCATTTACATTTAACCATCCACAACCTGTTCATTCATTTCACATATAAGTCTGACTGGAGACTTAACAAGCCTACCCAACTTAGTGCATAGCCGAGACGGCTGAGTGTAAACAACATCAATCACAGGCAAGTCCAATTTCGTGTCAGCACTATATTCGGCTGAAAGATCATGCCGAATAAGCTCAGAGTGGACAGCTGCAGTTATAAGGTTGGAAACTGGTTCAGAAGAGTTTGACAGTGCAACAGATTCAGGGAGATCAGATTCAGGCAAGTCCTTGGTCACTTGAGACAGGAAACACAATGTCCACTGAAGGACCATGTACTGGAATGTCAGAACCACAGTCAGGGTGATTTACAATTTCATCCATACAACTATTGTTGTCCATCTACAAAAGCGAGTTCACGGTTCTCTTTCCTAGCATTCGTTTTGTGTCTCACTTTGAGAACGCCCTCTGCGTGACCTCATCAGAAGAAGTGTGTATCATCACTGATCACTGTCTCCAGCTCCATAAAGTGGTGATCCAGGCTATGGGGAGAGTTATGGGGCTCATGGTTCAACAGGAAAGGACAAGACGGTTAAATTTAACCACACTTTCCACCAGGGAAAAGGAGGACCTCCTCAATATCCCCATCGATCCGCATGGCCTGTTTGGTGCAGCTGTAACATCCATGGAAAAGAGGTGTGAGGAAAAGAAAAGGGATGATAAGGCTTTAAAGCTGTGTCTCCCACATTGGGCGCCAGTGCACACAGCCACTGGTCCCGCATCCCAGCGCTGAACCTTCGCCCAGGCTGTGGCGCGTTTGCCTCCCACTTTTAGGATCTCAAAGCTGCCGAAAACTCAGTCGGCCGCTAATCCTTCTCTGAAAGGCGCTGCTGTTAAGGGCTCGTGGCCGAAGAAACCCGAAGCTGCTTGCCCGGATCAGCCGCCACCCAAGTCCACTCAGACGGTGAGGAGGAGGAAACGTTTGGTCCGACAGCTTTTTGGAAGTCAGAGAGTGGGCTGGACCCGTTCTCAGACACAGTTCCATTACCGAGCCCTTCCATAAAGTTCAACAAAGTTCGGCGGACTGAGCCCGCTCAGTGCACACGAAACGGGGACTGTGTTCAGTTCGGGATGTCCTGCTTTAGGCCCAGTTCATGTCCCACAAGCACTGTTTTATGTCAGAACATTAAACTTTCACAAGCTACCACATCCAGGCAAAACGCTGAGCGCAGCTAAAAATGTTGCAAAACAAACAAATACCAATAAGAGAGGCGATGGCTTGTCGCTTCCTGACAAGGGCGCAGCCTCTTCCTCCCACAAGCAGACATGTGACCGAGGATAACCCTCGCGCAAGCGCAATGCGAGTCAAGAAGTCACTTATGACCTGCATGTCCCTGTTTCACAGGGGAAATTTTGTGTCTCCTCATCTGTGCAGACGATTACTGGGTCTGATGGCCTCAGTTTTGGATGTTGTTCCACTAGGGCGCCTTCATTTGAGGGAAGTCCAACATTGGGTGGCTTCTCAGATGGTGGGCTTTCTCTGGCTGTTCTCCTGAGACTGAAACATTTCCTCCTTTTTCTAAAGGGTAATCACGTATTAGTCTGGACAGACAACACGACTATGGTGGCATACATAAACCGTCAAGGGGGGTCTGAGATCCCAACATCTTCATATGCTGGCATACAAGCTGGTCATTTGGAGCATTTTGTCACTAAGGGCCACTCATGTCCCAGGAGTGTTAAACTGAGGAGCAGACCTTCTCTCCAGGGGGAACCCTCTCTATGCAGAATGAAGACTTCCCCCCGAGGTAGTCAGGATGATTTGGCTGCGTTACGGGCAGGCTTCAGTAGACCTGTTTGGGTCTTGGGAAAACACATAGTGTCCTCTCATGTGTGAATCTGGTGCTTCAACTTCCTCTTCAAATTATTGGACAAAGTTATGATTTTTTGGAACACCAAAGCAGCAGTTTTATTGAAACCCAAATGCTTCTAAGTGCTGGAGAGGATACAGGGACACAGAGGCAAATCACTCCCATATTTTCTGGTTCTGCATAAAAATCAAGACTTATTGGAAGGATGTTTTGGAGAAAATGTAATTAATTTTGGGTCATAAACTTCAACAACCTACCATGTTATTGCTGCTCAGAGCCGTTCCTGAGGGTCTGAACAGGAATGACAAATATTTATTAAAAATCTTCAGTGCTACACCCAAAAAATTGATCACTCGGAAATGGCTTCAACCTGACCCACCAATGCTAAAGAACTGGCTGGAACTGGTGGAAGAAACCCACAAAATGAAAAAGTTAATGTTCATTCTGAGACTGCAATCGAACCTTTACAAAAAGAGATGGAGCAAATGGACTAGGTTTCTGTCGCTCTAAATGCTGCTCAAAAAATTTGAAAATAAATCTCTATGCTGTTTTCACATACAGATACCCTGTATCTGTTCATCTTTGTCAGAATGCAAGTAATTTTTCTTGTCGACAATTGTTCTGGTCAGTGTTCTGTATATGATTGATAAATGAAACACAATCACTAAACAAAGTTTAAAAAAAAAGAAAAAAGTACTGAGCACAGAGTGAAACAACATGGAAAGCATCATGCTGATTTGGGATGAGGAACTGTGCTCCAATATGCAACAGAAGAGGGGACCTTACCAGAGCCCCTGCAGCGTACAACATAGCCTGGTCTGACAGAAAATCCTTCTTGGCAGTGTGGTAACAACTATAGGCCAGTTCATAGTGCTGAACCAGAAAGCAGAGGTCAGCCATCTTTCTTATCTGCAGCTCAGGAGCTTCAGGAGGGTATCTGGTATCAGAAAGAAAGCATCAGGACTAATTTAGTACACAATGCTGGCCTGCCATGGTGTCTGGTGATAAAGTAGAGGAAGGGAGCTTACTGAAGGCCATAAGTGCTCTTTGGTTCATTAACACTCTTCTCTGGAACTTTACCTCCACCAAAAAACTTTTTGGTGGCTGTGAACAAAGACCGGCTCAGTCCTTTCCTAGAAACTAGCTAAGAACATAGAGTGAGGGTAAGAGGTGCTAGAATGATGATGAAAGAGAATTCAGAAGAAAAAACATAAGAAACATAGTATTTGTAACAATTATAAGTTACATTGCAGATGAGGACTTATGCCTAATTTTCATTTAGGAAATTCAAGATTTATACCATTAATGAAAAAAAAAGATCTTCAGAGAATGAAATTTTTCTAACGTGACTTGTTTTCTTCAACCCAGCCCCAAAGGTTTACCTGGTCATTTAGTTGTCTGATGTTTTTTTCTATATGTGGCAGCAAGCCTCTGAAAGTGAATTCTTGGATAAACTGTCTGATGCGGTCATGGTCATTGAGGGTGAGACAGGTGCCGTGGTTCCCTGGAGCTGCAGCCAGGTTGTCTGTGTCTCCTGTGCTTTTCTTCCCATCAGCGTCGACAGGGCTGAGTGTTAGGAGGCTGGCTGTGCAGGTGTCTGTGTCCAGGTGAAGGGGGTGGGTATCCAAGCAGCCAGATCTTCCAGCTCCTTCATGGGTACAAAAACATATAGGTCAAAATTTTAATTTGGTTATTTTGCACTGGCTTGCCAGAAGCTCTCCAGTGCCTTCATCATACAGCTATAAAGAGGCCATACATTAGTAGTTATCACATGGGGGCTTTCTGTTACAGCAGCTCCAGTGTCATAGAGTTACCATGGCGCTCCAGGCTGTCTCCACAAATTCTGCTCTGATTACCCAGCCTGGTGGGTAAGCACGCTGGTCTGAACACCCCCCTTTGAACAGAGTCCTACTGTTAGGTTTTTATATAAATACAAATATATTTATTCAAGATTAGGAGACTATAAGGTTTGAAAAACCTTTGTTTGCCCCTGGGATCTGTGTTTCTTTTATCTTTGAAGGAAGCAATGAGTTTGTCACATTGAGGCGGATGGCCAGGGTGACAGTTAGTCTGGTAGGAAGAATGGGTCATTTGCATACAACCCAGAGTCTCGGAAACTGAAAAAAAAAGAACTTTACGACCCCAGAGGGGGATGGGAACTGAACCAGAGAATCCTGGGAATGGAGCAGGATGCCTGCAGACACAATTGCCCTGACAGGCGGACAAGGGAACCACAGATGCCAACCAGGGGGAAAGAGTTGACACCTAGCAGGAGAGTGGATCAAAGGGTAGATGTCCCGAGAAACTCTAGTTATATGGTCCAGAGAGACAACAAACAACTGTAACATCAGGAGACACAAAGACAGTACGTTCAGAATGTGTATTGTGTTTGCCACTCCTTCTATGCAAATGTTTGTAATTAAGCTACGCCTCAATGCAATGAAATATGCAGTTGCAGAGAAGCATGTTAGAACTGGTCCGGAGACAGAGATAACGGGAAGTCTCTGGGCAGAGTTCTTCGTTCAATTGGAAGATTGCATGAGAAAATTTAACCGTCTCCCTGTGTCCTTATTAATGTCCAGCGAGAGTGTTAGGTAATAGATCCAACACCTACGTTACATCGCCACCATCTTGAATATGGCCTTGGAGTTATCGGAGGTCGTTAATTGAAACAAGTTCATGAAGCATTACAGCTTCATGAACTTGTTTCAACTGTTACCAATAGCTCAGACTTCACACATTATGAATGTTATGGAGAAACTGGTTCTGGTACATCTGAGGACTCAGGTGTACCAAAGGTAATGTTTGACAATGATGGACTTATCAAAGTGAATTGTCTTTTCAATAAAATACATAAACATTAATAGCTAATTAAGTTCTTTTTCTTTATATATTGATATGGCAAATGCACATTGAATTACAGAGTTAACATTTTTATGGTTTGTATTTGTAGAACATTTTTGAAAACGTGTATGATTTTTTTAAAACTATGGGCTACATTATCTTTCTTTCATATAAATGATTCCAAATTACTTTGAAGTTTATTGCTGTAACACGACAAAATGAAAATATATAAGCGTACATTATATTTTGTCTCTGAATGGAATTTGTTGCGTACCACAGTCATAATAAAACACGGAGAAACTAGCGATCTAAAGCAGAAAGCGAGAAAAAAGGGGAAAATTTTGAAAAAACAAATAAAATTTCAAAAACCTTTGACCAAAAAAAAAAAAGCAGTGACAAGAAGAACCTACGTGAAAGAAGCAGGTGTGAATTGAACTGACCTTTCTCCGTTGAGTCACCTAAATTAGTCTCAGGTGCAACAACACTGTCCTGAGCAGAAACCACATGAGGAGCCGGAGAAAGTTGCAACACCTCCTGTAAAGCGCATCACAAGATACATTTACACAAAATATATGGCAACCCAGTACAAAATATTCCTTTCCCCAGAGAACTCAGCGAGAGGTTCTCTTTAACTGGCAGTCTTTTAGTAAAAAACCTGCCAAAATATCAAACTGTACTGTCAAAAATTACAATTTATTCTGAAGATTTGAAACGTCTCGGTTTGAGAGTAGCCTTGTTCAAGTTTAACTTCTAAGTCTGAAACAATAACATGCTCATCAATAGACAAATTTATTTCTGAGTGATGTTCCAAGGAATTTGTGACTTAGATCACATATGTTGAGAAAAAGTGGCTGGTAGTTGGTAGCATTGTTGCCTTGCAGCAAGAAGGTCCTGGGTTTGATTCCCAGTCCAGGAAAAACATAACTGTCAGGTTAATTGGTCTCTAAATTCTCTGTGAGGGTGTGCGCATGGTTGCTTTTCCTGTCTGTCTCTGTGTTGCCCTGCGACAGACTGTCCAGGGTGTACCCCGCCTGTCACCCAGAAAGTTAGTTGGAGATAGGAACCGGCACCCCTGCCAACCCCAAGGACAAGGGTGTTAGAAAATGGACGGATGTTGAGAAAAATGCCCTGTGTCAGTGTACATAGTTTAATAACTTGCAGATTAAGATTGGATATGATCTGTGTTTACAAACTGGATTTCTACATCTGCTGTCCTCTATGGCCACATAACTGTTACCATATTTTTAACCGTTACATTGTTTTCTGTGTTTGGGGGTCATTCGGTACGAATCACATATTGAGCCTGACACTCTACAGATGAAAAAGCTGAATTAGATAGCTTAGGAGGAACACAATCCTACACAACTTTTAGGTGAACAATGCAAACCTGAGCCAAGCGCTTTCCCTTGTGTTGCATTGTAGGTTGAGGTAGAGTAAGCAAATTAAGCAACAGACTGCTAACCTGGTTCCACACACTTTGCTTGTGCAGGTATTGACTCCATGGGTCTGGAATCTGTTCGTCCTCGTCAGGTGAAGAGGCACGAGAGTTGATCTTTAACAGATAACATCCCTGAGGTCCATACCTTTGCTTCATGTCTTCATAAACCATTTCAGCCCTGAAAAACAATGAAACAACAACATATCCCGTCTCTATTAAGTTATCCATCATAATTGATGTTCAGAATTAAGAATTACCAAATCAGTTTCAACATGAAAAAAAAAATTTCCAGCAGGAAACTTTTCCATTGTTGGATGCAACTGCTATACAAACATGGATTATCATTTGATACATTAATGATGTAAGGTAATTTTATTTATATAGCACATTTTCAGCAATAAGGCAATACATGATTTAGAAGGAAATACAACAAAACAACAAACCAAAGGAAAGAAAAAACAAAGGAAATGTGACAGCTGTCCCTGCTGTTGGTTTGTGGGAAAACCTCACAGGAAAACAAAAAACTATAATCCCATGTTTAAGAATAAGTAGTCCATGATTTATGAGCTAGTAAAGGTTTCTCTAGATTATCATTCTGATAAAGTTGATCTCATGCAATGAGTAGTTCCTCTAGATATGTTCGTAGGAGTTTCTCTGGGTTATAAGTTTGTTCTAGTTCTTGAATATATAAACTAGTTGCTCCTGTTATAAGTACTTCATAATCTATAAGGAGTTTCTCTGGAATAATAAGCTAAATATTGGTCTAAAGTAATAAAAGTTTTGGCTCTCCATGTTTGATTCCATGAATTCCATAAATTCTGTGAATCACACATGGAAAGACTGTCTTAAATGTTGATTTAATGTAGTGAATAGTTTCTCTAGATGAGTTTCTCTGGATTCTAAGTTTGTTTTAATTCCTTTTCTTGGTTGCAAGATAATTATAAGTACTTCACAATTTATAAGCTAGAAGGAGTTTCTCTGCATAATCTAAAAAGTATAGTATTGGTCTGAATCAGGGGTGCTTAAACTTTTTGAGACCAAGATCTACTTTTTCTCTTACCAGCCGGCTGAGATCTACCTCATGACACGAAGACAGAAAAATTGTAAATTAAACCCTATTGACTCATTTTCTATATGAATATACATCAGTTATATCAGAAATGATAAAGTGATAGAAACCTAATGCAGTTTCTTCCTCTGTGAGATTCTGACACTGGGAGCAGGTTACTGGTTTCTCAGTCTCAAACCTGAAGCCAGCAGGTGTCAGTCAGTTCTGGTAGATCTGAAGTTTAGTTTGATGACGTCAACAAGAGAAACTACAGACTGAAAGGAGGAACCAAAGAGCTCTGCAAAGGTAAAGGCAAATCTTCTGAATTCTGTCTTTATCGTTAAAAACACATTGCCGTGGCAACTGCCTGCGCCCCTCAAGCCGAGCAGGTATTATGGCAAAAATAAAACATTCAGTCCATTACCATAGCAGGTTTCCAGGCTTGATATTTATTTATTGATTATTAATAAGCCTCTCATGAACACAGCGTGGTTGATTTTTTATTTGAAGTGCTTTTGTTATATCTGGTCTTTTGGTCCCTTTTTTTTTTTTTTGATGAAAAATGAATTTCATCTAGAACATGAAACAATAACTACTGATGATTCATTTTAACTTGTTTTGTTGATTTAGTAAAATGTATTTTTCTTTCATGAAGCTACAAACGTTTTGGATCTTGGTGAATATTTTTGATAAGCCTGTTAGAAGGGGAAGTGCTGCTCTCAGTGTCCTGGAGGTCTTCGGTTTGTCACTTACTACCGAGATCGACTTAAAACCTTCCCGCGATCGACCGGTAAATTGCGATCGATGTATTGAGCACCCCTGGTCTAAACAGTGAGAACTCCACAACTTCTAAAAATAATAAAATAAACTCGACAGGACAAGGATGAGAGGAAAAGACATCAGGGATGTAGCAACATTTAAATAATACATGTTCACATAAATGTCTTTTCATCATAATACCAAACTCTTTCTAATAAAATAGTACCTTTGTTCATCTCCCTCGTTCATGTCATGCAGTAACACATAATACTTGAGTGTGTTGGGAATAAACCACTTTGGGTTAGTGTATTCTCCGCTGTGCTGAATCTTGTGCTGCTCCTGGGAAAGCTTGAGGAACTGCTCCACTGGAACAGCCTCAGTGGATGACACCACCAGCAGGCCTGGAGTTTGTCAAGGACATAAAACATTGTTTTGTTTTACAAATGTATACCTTACTTTTTCCTTTCCCCTTTTATTGTATTTATAATTGCTTTTTTAAAACAAATAACTCTACCGTTATTCTTGGAATCTGTGGATCATTAGGAATAAATAAGATTTCACCCTCTGACACAGACATGGGAAATCAGAATATAATCTAATTGGTGAGTAATATTAAAGCTGGAAAACTATGACAACACAGATATTAGACAGGTACAAAGTGTTAAGCAGAAAGGATACAAGCCAGGTAGTGATTCAGGAACTCATGGTCAGAGGCAGGCATAGACTGCAGGAAGTTTTCCCTGTAGGCTTCAAACCAGGGTGTTGTAACTAAAACACAAACAGTTTCAGCAAAAACAAAACATAAAAACACACAAATCATTCATTAGCCAGACTCCAGCATAACATTTTTTATATTTACTGTAACAAAACATCTGGATGTAGATAATGAGAAAGAGCTTAGATAGACTGTTGTAGTCATCTGAAAGATTTGCTTGTGTATTTTTAGAATATTTGATAAATCAGGTACCTGTAACCTGACAACTCCAAACAGACAAACCAGAATATCTTGAACTTACCATTTAAGTTTAAATGATAGTCTCCTGTCCTCAAAGCAGTGGCCTGTGCAGCCTCCTGGGGCTGACAGGAAAACACCACTTCACTGAGAAGACGGTTCTGGGAGGATCCGTCAGAAGCAGGTGGACTGGGACTGGTCACCACATTGCTGACACAGATCCGTAAGTTCTTCACAGTCTGGAGCTGGTTGTTTGGATCCCGGATGTGACCTGAAGAAAAGAACACTTCAATCTGATCTCCCAAAATCATGAGTCACTGCTGCCGATTCCCTTGAGGCTCCTGCTAAAAAACCTACCGTGACGCTGAACGTCACGGTAGGTTGGTTCATTCTTTCTTTACCGGCTCTTATCTTGACATAACTTTAACAATATTGCACCGTGGAAGCCCATTGCTCCCCCAGGCGGCCTAAACTAGAACTAGGCATGGGATGAGCCCCAGGGATCTGGAGGCCTATATAACATAAGCCTGACAGACGGTACCAGCACTTACACACATAACCTGCCTATTCCAGTAAACAAAGAGTCCAATAAATTTACAAATATTGCAGCTTTATGACTAGATGAAAACAAGTTAGCACTGCTGTAAAGAACAGGTGAAGAATTTTCTGACAAAGCATAACTGAAGCCACACAGAATCATTTAAAATTCAAAATGTTTCCAGAAGATATTTAATGGATCTTACATATTTTCAACAAAAGACACTCCCATTGATTTGCTGAACACTATTTAAATGTCTGATGGCTTACCAGACAGCTTATTTAATGTCACAATGCAGTACCTGCAGAGAAAACTTTGATTGCAAAGTGCAGCTTAAGGAATTCAGATAAATACTTAGTATTGTTGATAGTAGTTAATCTAGTAACTGACCGCAGCAGCAAATAACTCGCATAAATTTTCACGTTTTACTGACAAGAACCCATTTCTATAGAATTTCAGGTCATTCTCAGGATTAACTGCTAATTTAACAAACCACAATGTTTGTTATAAACACATTTATCGGCTAGAATCTAATAAAATCAATTCCACAGTGCTGTATACTCTCCTTTAGTGAAAATGCTATTATACAGCACATGTGCAGCGTTGTATTAGTCTTACTATCATGTTTAGTCTCATTACAGATCACAAAAGTGCACCCGGCAGAACCCTCCTGCCTTGTCTGACTCGGGCTTCGTTAATCAGGTAAGCTAATGCAGTGTTAGCGTACAGCTACCGTTGGTCGTATCCTGTTCTTCGGAAACAATTTTCCACTAAAGCCGCTTGTGCAACAGCTAAGAAGAGGATTTCAGACTCATACCTTCCGATGTCAATCGACAGAACGGCTTCAACAGCTCTACAAAATTTAAGTTGTTCTTTCGAGTGACTCTGTCCGCTTCAGCGCTACATAACACGGCTATCTTGGGGACAAACGAATCCTGAATGAATTCGTGTACGGACAGAAGACACTGAGCCATGTCGTACTAGAATAACAAGCAACCTTTTTTCCAAACTAAACCGGTGGTTCGATTAAAAGCAGCCTATATAAACGCTTCTGATATGTGGTGAAAACTAGCAGGCGGCGGCCATATTGTCACGAACCCTCTTCCTGTGTAGTTCTGTGGCTGTCAGGTGACTGCAGATATATTTTTTTTTAAAGAAACTTTATTTAGAAGTGCGATAGATAGATAGATAGATAGATAGATAGATAGATAGATAGATAGATAGATAGATAGATAGATAGATAGATAGATAGATAGATAGATAGATAGATAGATAGATAGATAGATAGATAGATAGATAGATAGATAGATAGATAGATAGATAGATAGATAGATAGATAGATAGATAGATAGATAGAAAAGTGATTTATTAAGATGTAATAAATCTTAATAAATTGCCATTAAGATTTATGGCAATAAATCTTAATGTAATTAAGATTTGATTATGTAATGTAAATTAGAATTTAGTCCAGACTTTTCCTAGACCACATCATAACTTCATTTAGTTTTGATTACTGGATAAGACCTAAATCAGTGGCATCAGCCCAGTTTTAGGATTGAACCGATACATAGCTGTCCGATAGACTGGCTTATAATAAACATCAACACTAAGTTTGACAATAATTGCCAAAATAAAACACAGGGAATATTCAGATCAGCAATAGTCACTACCGACGCTGAACGTCACGGTTGCCGGGAGACAGTCACTACGCAGCCGCGATGAGCTGCTATCATTTTTAAAACGTCCTCGATCTGATTCCATATCCTTAGAAGAAAAAGCGCTTTCAAAATAAAGACGTGAGTGAAAAGACGCGCATTATAAGCTGAAGAATTTCCATGAGGATGGATACTGTGAATATCAATCGTCAAAAACAATGTGTCCGTCATGGCGTAGTTTGCTGCTGTGTAACAGACAGAATGGAGAGGAACCGCAGACCCGTCAGAACCTAAAGAACCAGAAATCAGCGTCTCTTCATCCTCAATTATCTCCTGAGACTGATATGGTGCAGAACATTTTTGCTATGATTGATTCATTTTCTTATTGTGATTTTAGCAGGTTTTACTTCGATTATTATTATTGCTTAGGATGTTGAGTTTGGATATTTAATAAATCATAGCATTAGACAAAATAAGTGGCCAGTGTTAAAACTTAGAGGAATAACTTCACTTGGCTCGCTAATTTTCCTCTAGTTCCCAGATCCAGGACTCAGCATGTGCAGGGGAAATAATAAAGAAACAATCATTCGACATCAGACTTCAGATATAGGCCTATCTAGAGCTTTATCCAGAGAATTCAGTGCATACAGAATGTTACCTTAGCATTTACACCCAGCTTATCAAGAAGTCCAACACATGACAAAACATAGAATTACCTGCAATGAGTTGAAAAGGAAAGACAAAAATGCATTTTTTGGCATTGCTCACTCTGGCACAAAGCATTTCGATTTTCTGCTGTAAAACAGACCTTTTTGTAAGGATGTGTATTCCCTTAATTTAAATATATGCATTAGAAGGTGTGTTTAATATTAATTTTATTACCCTGCTTGAGACCTGCTAAAAAACCCAAAAGCAAATATATGGAGAAAACAAAGGTCATTCTCCGCTAGAGTCGTCTTGTACCAGTCTCCTCCTTTTTACATTCCAAACCAAAATTTATGACCTGCAGCTAGACGTAAACTGATTTCCATTTTCAACAAACTGGCACAAAAATCTAATGCCAAATAATAACTATGAGTTTGGATATAAAAAAACTGCCGGGTTGTCTACTTTTAGAAAAGCTCTTTTGAATTACCTGAAATATTTTAGAAGTAAAATAGTTTCCTATTGTATTTCAGTAATATAAAATGAATGCAAATAGTATGGTTAGAGACTAAGTAATTCAGAACATGCTGTTAATGCTTTAAGGGAACTATCTTAATACATTGGATGATACTTGTAGAAGACTTTTCTTAAAAGTTTTAGTGTTTACTGAACTTTCAAACGAACACCAAAGAATTAACTGATTCTGATAAGAGACAGACTCCCTGTGCCTCTCTGAAGACCTTCCTTAGTAATTTATGTGAGTTCAGAGAGTCAACAGTTGTTTTAATTTGGATCTTTATCTAAGTTTACCTAACTTAGAATCTACTCAAAATGTTCATGCCACATCTAATATTTCAGATGCACAAAGGTTGACTGTCTCTAAAGTTATGCTAACCAAACTTATATTCTCCACACCAGTTAAAGAACAAATCATACTAATAGATTAACACGAAATTCATAAATATTTTCTACATTACATTACTTTCTGTGTGTTTTATTCACAAATGTTGATATATTTTATGAAAAGTTGTTCAGTGGTATTTAATGTATTGCTTCATTAACATTTTATTAATATTGTTTACCAGTTTGGATAACCTGACTTCCTATCAATGAAGAAAAAAACATAGTGAGCAAAAATGCACCAGACCCAGACCTGCAGACCAGGGGCAGTTCTAGACAGGGGCCAAGAGGGGTTCTGAAGAAATTATGCTAATTAAATGTCTTTTTAAAATATTTAGTGGTTGATATTTTTTTAAACCTTCACAATAAAAATTATAGTTGCTTCAGTTTGGGGGTTACTGCCCCGAGGGCCCCGATGACCACAGGCACCACTGTGGTCTTCACCTTCCAGGCCCTCTCCAGTTCTTCCCTGAGGCCCTGGTATTTTCCAGTTTCTCGTGCTCCTTTTTCCTGATGTTGCAGTCACTTGGTATTGCTACATCTACCACAACGGCTTTCCTCTGTTGTTTATCCACCATGACAATGTCTGGTTGGTTCGCCATTACCATTTTATCTGTCTGGATCTGGAAGTCCCACAGGATCTTAGCTTAGTTCTCCACCACCTTTGGGGGTGTTTCCCACTTTGATCTCGGGGTTTCCAGTCCATATTCTGCACAGATGTTTCTGTACACTATGCCTGCCACTTGGTTATGTTGTTCCATGTACGCTTTCCCTGCCAGTATCTTGCACACTGCTGTGATGTGCTGGACTGTCTCAGGGGCCTCCTTGCACAACCTACACCTTGGGTCTTGTCTGGTGTGGTAGATCTGGGCCTCTATTGCTCTGGTGTTTAGGGCCTGTTCCTGAGCGGCCAGGATGAGGGCCTCTGTGCTGTCTTTGAGTCCAGCTTTTTCCAGCCATTGGTAGGATTTACTGATATCAGCCACTTCAGTTATTTGCTGGTGGTACATCCCATGTAGGGTCTTGTCCTCCCATGATGGTATCTCTGGCACCTCAACCTCAATTCCCAGCTGTCTGAGACATTCATTGAGCACCTTGTCTGTTAAGGCTTTGTCTCTGATGTATCGATGGATCTTAGATGTTTCATCCTGGACAGTGGTTCTCACACTCACTAGTCCTCTGCCTCCTTCCTTGCGGCTCGTGTACAGTCTCAGGGTGCTGGATTTGGGGTGGAACCCTCCATGCATTGTTAGTAGCTTTCTAGTCTTAATATCTGTGGCTTTTATCTCCTCCTTTGGCCAGCTAATTATTCCAGCATGGTATCTGATCACTGGCAAGGCATAGCTGTTTATCGCAGGGATTTTGTTCTTGCCATTGAGCTGGCTTCTCAGGACTTGCCTTATTCGTTGGAGGTATTTAGCTGTGGCTCCCTTCCTTGTGACCTCATCGAGGTTGCCATTTGCTTGTGGTATACCTAGGTACTTGTAACTGTCCTCTATGTCTGCTATTGTTCCTTCTGGGAGTGAGACCCCGTCTGTGCGGATGACCTCACAATGTCTACTTTTCCACAGATAGACAAACATTCTTCTTGAAAGAAAAAGGCCAAAAGGCACATAATGTTCAGATAAAAATAAGGGTAATGCAATTTATAAGTAAAAATTTTCAAATAAAGTTCAAGTTAATTACTAGTTTTCATGAGTCATTTACCTGAACTTCTATCTTGTTAATAAACTGGTTTTAGTAAAATGTTCTTCAAAAGACTGGAAATGCATAGTTGTGAGTAGATTTTATTTTATTTTCCAGGGGAGCAGACCCCACTAGGAGTGTGTCACTCCACAGCTGCATGTGTCTCATTAATGCTGGCAGATGTTGTCAGGTATAATGTAGTCTTGAGATTCTGTTTCAAACTGAGTACCTACACCTCTGGAAAAAAAAATTAAGGTTCTCTGATTTGACTCTTTATAAGTATATGAGTAAAATGAACATTGTTCTTCTATTCTATGAATTACTGACATGTCTCTTAATTTTGTTTGTGAATGTATGTAAATAAACAGTTAAGATTTAGAAAACACACGAACGACTATCTTCTCATGGGTCTTAGCCCTGCTGGGGGCTAAGCACCCCTGAAGGTCAAATTCTAGAATCGCCCCAGGTCTGTCCAGAGAGCCAGAGCGAAATCTTCACTGAAAAATCCACGGTGTCACAAAGGAAGCACCTGAAGACGAAGGGCAACAAGAGAAATTATTAGTCACTTCTAGAGACTATCACATAGAGTAAAGTCATTTAACATGAGACATTTGGGAGGATTTAACATAAGACATTTGGGAGGATTTAACATAAGACATTTGGGAGGATTTAAACCTCAAATAAAAAAATATTTGACCATAACGTTTATTATTTGGAAACTTGCTTGGTTAAAAAAAATGAAATGTGATTATTGGGAACACAAATACTCATATTTGAAATTTTAAGACAAAAAGATAAAATATACTGTTCAATTTGTTTAGAAATATTTTTGTATATTTAATTGATTTTGTTTACTTTTTATCTTTATTTTGTAACACTGTTTTAAATTTTGCAATAAAGGTTAAAGCAAACCGTAATTAATTCTTATGGTTTAACATAGCAAAAAAATATATTTCTACATTTTTTTAATAATCAGAATGTTAATATAACGTTGCAACATAGATGTTTCTGTTCTAAAACAATTATTTAGTTTTGTTTTTTTTAAATCTGAAGCAAATTTACTTAACTTGGTTCTTAATTTATTTTTTGAAGAAGTGCCAAGGCTGTGTGTTTACGTGGGATCCTCCTGAAATTATGCCATATACCACAAAGTGGTGTAGAACCACACATTCTACTGCAGACGTCACCGTTCCAGACTCGCCACCACGAGTTAACAGTTCTCATTTGCTGGATACAACCTCTTTGGAATGACACTTCCAGACCCTTAAAAGGATTTCCACTAAATCCTGTGCTTAGAGGGCTTTGAACCCGAGTCCTTTGTGTAGTGGTGTATTAGTCTGACCACTCAACTACGGGTCCTTTTATTTAGTTATTAAACGTTAAATTATCGGTTAAAATGCATCTGAGATATTTTTATTTTTTAAAAGAGAGGTTAAATAAAAAAATCAGCCAATCAGCTTGCAAGTCATCTTTTTATATTTATGAATGATGATAGCAAATATGGCAAAAAAAAGAGGAAAAATGCAATTCAGTTGGTCATGAAACAAGACTGTAATTTTATTTAACTCTGGAGTAACTCAGGATTAGCTTAAAGCAAAACAGAGAAACAAATTGGCAATAAAGCCTAGAAAGCAAAAATAAAATTTAGATTTTTTAAAAAATAAACAAATAGAAAATAAAAATTTTACCAAACATACATTACATATACTTTTAAGACAAAAAAACCCATTTGACATCATCAATAAGCTGTTGGTTGTCTCAAATACAATCTAAAAAAAAACAAATTTACATGACTTTGTATTTTTACAGTTACATTTTTACAAAAATAAAAGTAATAATTTTACCATTATATCCCAGGTATGATGGGTTATTCATTATCAAAAAAAAATTTTTTTTTGAGAAAAACACTTTAATAATTGCGTTTTTTGTTGCCTTAAATATGAATGGCAACAAAAAGAAATATGAAAAAGCAGAGTACAGCATGATATGTTGCAAATGTGGGATGAATCCGCTGACTGCTGAAGGAGGAACAGCTCATCCTGCTCTCTCTCGTCCTTACTGATAATTCTGCCTGTGAATTATTTTTAAAGTGAGTTTTTATAGTTATATTTACATTATTGACATCTTAACTGGATCACTCCAAACCTAAGGACTGGGGGATTTTCTTACTTTTATTTTTAGCTTACTTTTCTGTACCTCCAAGTTAAACCAGAGCAAACTGCCTCCGGCTGACCCCAGGGACATGAGCAGTATTTTACGACTTCAGTCTATAGAAATGAAGATTAAAAAACTGCTGGAGGTGAACTTTGAGATCAACGCTACCTATGGAAATGAGACAACCCTTCCTCAAATCAGCGGAGAGGTTGTGCGCCCTGCACCGAGCAGCTCACCCTGGAATGCTCTGGGTGCCAAGCCGAAACGGGAGTCTCGCATTGCGGATCTGTTGAGACGACTATCAGGGAGAACCCCGTACCTGGACGAATCAGCGTGGCCGTCTCTGAGCCGAAACCGCCTTCTACTTCAACGCCTGCTCTGCCAAAGAAAGATAAATAAGCAGCTGCAACCAAAACACCTCCACCGACCCCGCTGACCCCGCTCCCAGGGACAAAGCAACCAGCACGAGCCTCAAAACATTCTGACTCTGTCGGAATCCCACAAAAAAAATGATTTTCTACACTCCAGCCTGAGCCTCTGAGTGAAACTTCGCCTTCAAATATCAACAGTGAGGCAAGACCAACACATCCATCCCCCAAAGCTCCAAAGGACAAATGGACCACCAGGAATACAAAAGGTATCCCAAAAGTGCTTATTGTTGGAGATGAGGCAGTAAAGGGAATCAGTGACGTTTGCAATCCCAGGAAAACAAGAGTGATGTACAATATTTTCCTGGTGATCAAAAAAAAATTTCAAAAAATATTCCAAAAAATATTCCAAAACTGTATCTGATTTAACCAACAAACTGCTCTCTGTAACCACTGATCAGCCAGATATTGAGACTTTAGTTGTGCATGGTGGAGCCAACAATCTGGCAAAGCAAAAGTATGAGATTCTGAAAAATCACTTTAATATTCTTCTGAACACTATAGGAAAATAAAAAATGAAGTTATTTCTCAGTGGTCCAATTCCATCACCTCAAAGGGGAGCCGAAAAATACTCCAAGCTGGTCTCGATAAACAAATGGCTGATTAAAAGCTGCTTTACCAGCTCAGTGATCTTCATGATAACCTCTGGATCTATTGGCAGAGCTTTCACCTTTTTGGAAAAGGAGGACGCAATCTTAATAAACACGCAAACCTTTTTTATTTTATCAACAAGGACAGCGACGGGATCACCGCTTCAGAAGAACAGGCTCAAGGATGTCTGACTAGGATGGAGTCCGCCCCATATCAGGAGCATAATATTCCAAAACAAGCTGATAAATCAACTGGAGACGGCGTGACTGCTTCCCTTTCTCCTTCCCCCCTCCTTCTCTGCTCCTCCAATCATTCACAGGATTCAATAGATACCAATGAAGAAATGTCTTCCATCTTAAATTTACAGATGGAATGAATCAAAAGGTTTGCCTGGGCACGTCTCTCCTTCGCGCTCACGTAGCAGACCCGCCCCTGACTTTCCAGAGGATCCATCACTCTGTGTTTCTGAGGTCTGAGGCCGGGGACCATATATTATCTTTACACCCGTCTTCCTCCAGAATGTGTCTGGCCCCCTGGCACTGCAGAACAGGACATTACTTGTCCGGATCACTACAAGAAAATTTACAAAAAACAGAAATATGAAATACAGCGGTCCTAATTCGAACCTCAGACTGATCCCCTGCCTAAAGGAACCTCAGACTGAAAATCTTTTCGCGTCCAGGCCACTTAAAGTAGCTCTTTTAAACACCAGATCACTCTGTGCTAAAGCTCTATTAATTAACGATTTTATCACTGAGTATAAAATTGAAGTTATGTTTCTTACAGAAACATGGTTGAATGACAATAATGACCAAATCATACTAATTGAATCAGCACCTCCTGACTACAAATTTTTAAGTGAGAATAGAAAACATAAAAAAGAAGGAGGCATGGCTTATCAAATGACCCCTTTAATAAATTTATCCTATCTACAATTGATGATTTCCTTACGTTTAACAAGAGCGACACAGTTTCTTTCTCATCATTATGGGAAACATTAAAAGCCTATCTTCGGGGTCAGATTATTTCTTTTTCAGCTAATGTTAATAAAAATATATGCGCTAAGATATCAGAAATATCAACAAAAATTCAGGAAATCGACAGGCAAAATGCCACTAATCCGTCATTCGCTTTACTGAAGCAACGACTGGATCTTCAAACTGAACTTCATCTCCTAACAACATCTGATGCGGAGCGCCTCCTGATTAGATCTCGAGCCTCTTATTATGAGCATGGAGAAAAACCAAGTAGGCTCATGGTGCACCAACGGAAATGAAAATCTAGCTCTTCTACAGTATCACAAATCAAAAATCAGTTGGGCAATCTCGTTTTCGATTCCGTTTCTATCAATGACATTTTTAAGAAATTTTATCGTAATCTGGATAAATCTGAACTACAATCAGGCTCGGATGAGTTATTTGCCTTTCTTCAGAATATTGACATCCCAAGGATAAATAAATTGATTTCTGATCAACTTGATGCTCCTATTAAATTGGAAGAAATTTTTACATCAATCAATAATATGCAGCGTGGTAAGGCCCCCGGCTCGGACGGATTTCAAGCCGAATTTTTAAAGAAATTTAAAGACAAGATAGCCCCTCTTCTTCTCGAGGTCTATAATGAGTACCTGGGGTGTGGCCTGTTGCCCCCCACCTTGGCTCAGGGTTCAATATCTCTCCTGTTGAAGAGGGGTAAAGATCCCACTGCTTGCGAGTCTTATAGGCCCTGTCGCTCTTAAATGTGGATTTTAAGATTTTAGCTAAAATACTCAACTCGGATTGAGACGGTGCTTCCTCAGATTATTTCGCATGAACAGAATGGATTCATCAAAGGTCGTCATTTGTTCTTTAATATTCGTACATTATTGAATGCAATTTTTTCAGCTCATTCCCCCACGTCTCCGGAGGTGATAATTTCCCTTGACGCCGAGAAAGCCTTTGATCGAGTGGAATGGGAGTACCTTTTTGCTGTTCTCAATAGGTTTGGTTTTGGAGAGAGGTTTTTGGCCTGGATCTAGTTTATTCATCTCCTCAGGCTTGTGTTGTCACTAACTCCGTCCAATCTGATTATTTTCCGTTGGGACGTGGTACTAGACAGGGTTGTCCTCTTTCTCCTCTCTTGTTTGGGTTAGCCACTGAACCTCTTTCTGCTGCGCTAAGATCCCTTTCTTCTTTTCATGGAATTATCTGCTCTGATGTTGAACTTAAACTGTCCTTATATGCAGACGACCTTCTCTTGTATGTTTCGGATCCTTTACATAGTCTTCCTCCGATTTTGGATATTCTTGAAAAATTTTTATCTTTCTCTGGCTGCAAAATTAATTTGCTTAAAAATGAATGCTACCCAGTCAATTCATTGGCTTTGGAACTTAGGCATCTTGACATTCCTTTTAGACTCAGCCCCTCAGGGTTTAGGTACTTGGGAATTAATATTACACGCACTCTGCCCTCAATGTTTTCTCAAATCACATCAGATTTTCAGAGATGGAACTCTCTCCCTCTTTCACTGATTGGCAGGATTAATGTTATTAAAATGAATGTTCTACCTAGATTTCTTTTTTTATTTCAATGTATCCCTCTATTCTTGCCTAAACAGTTCTTCAAGTCCCTGGACAGATGGTTTCTTCATTTTTGTGGAATAATATGGCCCCCAGATTGAGGCTTTCTCTATTGCAACAGTTCACCTCAAGTGGTGGTCTTTCCTTACCCAATTTTGAAATGTCTTACTGGTCTTCACATATTCATAAATTGATTTATTGGCTAAATTCACCCAATCTGATCTGATGTAAACTTGAAAGTCAATCGATTTCTTCTTTTTCACCTGCTTCAATTATCTATTCATTACTACCAATTAAACTACTCTCTGTTAATACAAATCCTATAGTGCTCTCTACACTTAAAATCTGGTCACAATTTAGGTCCCATTTTAAATTTATGTCTCCCTCTAATAGAATGCCGTTATTAAAAAATCATGTATTTTCTCCTGTGACCACTAACGTTGCCTACAGGGTTTGGCAGGAGAGAGGCATTTCTACAATGAGCGATCTCTACAAAGATGGTCTATTTCTTAGTTTTTTGGAGTTGTCCTCTTGTGAAGTAAAAATTGTGTTATTTCTTTTAAGAAATTTATTTATTTCTTTAGTCATTTAACACTAGTATTATTTAGTCTGTTAAACCATGTAGGTCAAGGAGTCTTTAAAGAATCAGTTAGATAGGTTTCCTTTTGACCTCTCCTTGGAAAAGTTTCAGTAGGTTGTCAGTAACTAAAATCAGGCGCCAGTGTTTCTTAACAGATAACAATAAACAGGTTTGGTAATTGTAGTGAGATGGAATAAACCCTAAAGCTTAACAAATTCCACCATTAAAATGTCACAAGCTAAGGCTACATGCTGAGTGAACGTACAAAGAATTGCAGAATTGTTCCATTAGTAAACCTGATTTTTGAAAACGCACCTATTTTTGAACAAAGATGTTTATCATCTGAACAATTAACTTACCCTAAGAATGGATGTTGCATTCTCTCTATACCCTGTGAAGAGTGACTGTGCATTAACCTGTTCGACTGGCTCTGGGCCAGTGAGTGACCACATTGTATAGAGAGTGCTATATATTGTGAGAGCTTGCAGCTCCAAATCATAACTCATTGTTGGTACAGCTGTTGTGCTGTGGTTACTGTGTGTTCTCCGTTTGCAAACGACTGAAATAAAGATTTTGCTCTTTGCCATTTGCAAGAGTCTCAATCCTGATCTGTTACTACAGATTAGATATTGTTTTTTCCACACTCTAAATTTAACCTTCCTACTTCTCATCTGTTTCTCTATTTCCAATTTAAACATTGTGTTTCTTCGTTGTTCCCAAATTTTCAAACTATTCCTGTTGACCCACCCACCTTCTAGTTCTGAAACCCAATCTGAAATTGCCCCTTTTTAATATATATGGAAAGCTTATGGGAATTGAGCCCGATTCATTGGGTAAAGCCAGAACTCTTTGGGAACATGAATTGGGTACTGAACTGTCTGATGCATGGTGGGATAAAGTTATTCTCAGAATACGGCAAAGCACACCACGTGCCAGGTTACAGCTTGTACAGTTTAAAGTGATAAACAGAGTCCACTTCTCAAAATCCCATCTATCAAAAATTTTTCCTTCAATTTTGGACCAGTGTGACAGGTGCCAGACCTCTCCCTGCAACTTAAGTCATATGTTTTTCTTTTGCCCGAGCTTACAAAAATTTTGGAACTATGTTTTTTTCATACTCTCAGGGGTTTTTGGAATCCAGATCTGAAGCGATCCACTAATTGCCATTTTTGGAGTTCCAGGGACCTCACTTAATCTGTCGCCCCTGGAGGGGGAGGTCTTGGCTTTCTGTTCTCTCCTTCTGTTATCTCCTGCATTTTACTCTGCTGGAAATCTTCTATACACCCATTTACTTCACAAAGGCTCAATACTGTTAGATCATTCTTAAGGATAGAAAAGATTTTGTTGACAGTGAAAGATAGTTCAGCAAAATTTACTCACAAGTGGGCACCTTTTATGACATACATAAAATCTCTGCTTTTATTAATGCATGGATTGATGTGACAGACCCATCATGTCATGCGACTATAATTTACAGAATAATTGAGTGAAATGTTGTTGCCTTTTAGCCTCTCAATGCCGTTCAACCTTCCTCCATCCACCCTTTCTTTCTTTTTTTTTGTTGTTTCATGTAATTATACTTATTTGGTCTCCTTTTTGTTATGTCTGTACAGGGATTTATGTTCGCTATGGGGAAAGGGAAAAGAAATCTGTAAAAAATAAAAATCTGAGAAGTCATGTAAACTTTACAAAATGTATGTAATGTCAATGTATTTGTGATCTCCTGGTAAACAAATAAACAAAAACAAAAAAATGACACAATGTGTAATTTTCAGCAAAATCTTGAAAGTTCAGCTTTATAATCTTTGAAACAGCATAGAAGTAGTGAGAAGCAGTATATTTTAGTGTTTTGAACAATTACAGTGTTGATCTCAGTGAAAGAAGTCAAAAATAAGACTAAGACGAAAAAAGCTTTCTCTCAGTGAAATAAGTCAAAAATGTACCACTGTGGAATTTTCTGCAAATTCATGAAAGTTCAGCTTTATAATCTTTGAAACAGCATAGAAGTACTGAGATGCAGTATATTTTAGTGTTTCGAACAATTCCAGTGTTGATCTCAGTGAAAGAAGTCAAAAATAAGAAAAGACGAAAAAAGCTTTCTCTCAGTGAAATAAGTCAAAAATGCACCACTGTGGAATATTCTGCAAATTCATGAAAGTTCAGCTTTATAATCTTTGAAACAGCTTAGAAGTACTGAGAAGCAGTATATTTTAGTGTTTTGAACAATTCCAGTGTTGATTTCAGTGAAAGAAGTCAAAAATAAGAAAAGACGAAAAAAGCTTTCTCTCAGTGAAATAAGTCAAAAATGCACCACTGTGGAATTTTCTGCAAATTCATGAAAGTTCAGCTTTATAATCTTTGAAACAGCTTAGAAGTACTGAGAAGCAGTATATTTTAGTGTTTTGAACAATTCCAGTGTTGATCTCAGTGAAAGAAGTCAAAAATAAGACTAGGACGAAAAAAGCTTTCACTCAGTGAAATAAGACAAAAATGCACCACTGTGTAATTTTCTGCAAATTCATGAAAGTTCAGCTTTATAATCTTTGAAACAGCATACAAGTACTGAGAAGCAGTATATTTTTGTGTTTTGAACAATTCCAATGTTGATCTCAGTGAAAGAAGTCAAAAATAAGAAAAGACGAAAAAAGCTTTCTCTGAGTGAAATAAGTCAAAAATGCACCACTGTGGAATTTTCTGCAAATTCATGAAAGTTCAGCTTTATAATCTTTTAAACAGCACAGAAGTACTGAGAAGCAGTATATTTTAGTGTTTTGAACAATTCCAGTGTTGATCTCAGTGAAAGAAGTCAAAAAGTAAGACTAAGACGAAAAAAGCTTTCTCTCAGTGAAATAAGTCAAAAATGCACCATGTGTAATTTTCTGCAAATTCATGAAAGTTCAGCTTTATAATCTTTGAAACAGCATAGAAGTACTGAGAAGCAGTATATTTTCAGTGTTTTGAACAATTCCAGTGTTGATCTCAGTGAAAGAAGTCAAAAGTAAGACTAAGACGAAAAAAGCTTTCTCTCAGTGAAATAAGTCAAAAATGCACCACTGTGGAATTTTCTGCAAATTCATGGAAGTTCAGCTTTATAATTTTTGAAACAGCATAGAAGTACTGAGAAGCAGTATATTTTAGTGTTTTGAACAATTCCAGTGTTGATCTCAGTGAAAGAAGTCAAAAAGTAAGACTAAGACGAAAAAAGCTTTCTCTCAGTGAAATAAGTCAAAAATGCACCACTGTGGAATTTTCTGCAAATTCATGTAAGTTCAGCTTTATAATCTTTGAAACAGCATAGAAGTACTGAGAAGCAGTATATTTCAGTGTTTTGAACAATTCCAGTGTTGATCTCAGTGAAAGAAGTCAAAAAGTAAGACTAAGACGAAAAAAGCTTTCTCTCAGTGAAATAAGTCAAAAATGCACCACTGTGGAATTTTCTGCAAATTCATGAAAGTTCAGCTTTATAATTTTTGAAACAGCATAGAAGTACTGAGAAGCAGTATATTTTAGTGTTTTGAACAATTCCAGTGTTGATCTCAGTGAAAGAAGTCAAAAATAAGACTAAGACGAAAAAAGCTTTCTCTCAGTGAAATAAGTCAAAAATGCACCACTGTGGAATTTTCTGCAAATTCATGTAAGTTCAGCTTTATAATCTTTGAAACAGCATAGAAGTACTGAGATGCAGTATATTTTAGTGTTTCGAACAATTCCAGTCTTGATCTCAGTGAAAGAAGTCAAAAATAAGAAAAGACGAAAAAAGCTTTCTCTCAGTGAAATAAGTCAAAAATGCACCACTGTGTAATTTTCTGCAAATTCATGAAAGTTCAGCTTTATAATTTTTGAAACAGCATAGAAGTACTGAGAAGCAGTATATTTTAGTGTTTTGAACAATTCCAGTGTTGATCTCAGTGAAAGAAGTCAAAAATAAGACTAAGACGAAAAAAGCTTTCTCTCATTGAAATAAGTCAAAAATGCACCACTGTGGAATTTTCTGCAAATTTATGAAAGTTCAGCTTTATAATTTTTGAAACAGCTTAGAAGTACTGAGAATCAGTATATTTTAGTGTTTTGAACAATTCCAGTGTTGATCTCAGTGAAAGAAGTCAAAAATAAGAAAAGACGAAAAAAGCTTTCTCTCAGTGAAATAAGTCAAAAATGCACCACTGTGGAATTTTCTGCAAATTCATGAAAGTTCAGCTTTATAATTTTTGAAACAGCATAGAAGTACTGAGAAGCAGTATATTTTAGTGTTTTGGACAATTCCAGTGTTGATCTCAGTGAAAGAAATCAAAAATAAGACTAAGACGAAAAAAGCTTTCTCTCAGTGAAATAAGTCAAAAATGCACCACTGTGTAATTTTCTGCAAATTCATGAAAGTTCAGCTTTATAATCTTTGAAACAGCTTAGAAGTACTGAGAATCAGTATATTTTAGTGTTTTGAACAATTCCAGTGTTGATCTCAGTGAAAGAAGTCAAAAATAAGACTAAGACGAAAAAAGCTTTCTCTCAGTGAAATAAATCAAAAATGCACCACTGTGGAATTTTCTGCAAATTCATGAAAGTTCAGCTTCATAATCTTTGAAACAGCATAGAAGTACTGAGAAGCAGTATATTTTAGTGTTTTGAACAATTCCAGTGTTGATCTCAGTGAAAGAAGTCAAAAATAAGACTAAGACGAAAAAAGCTTTCTCTCAGTGAAATAAGTCAAAAATGCACCACTGTGGAATTTTCTGCAAATTCATGTAAGTTCAGCTTTATAATCTTTGAAACAGCATAGAAGTACTGAGATGCAGTATATTTTAGTGTTTCGAACAATTCCAGTGTTGATCTCAGTGAAAGAAGTCAAAAATAAGACTAAGACGAAAAAAGCTTTCTCTCAGTGAAATAAGTCAAAATGCACCACTGTGGAATTTTCTGCAAATTTATGAAAGTTCTGCTTTATAATTTTTGAAACAGCTTAGAAGTACTGAGAAGCAGTATATTTTAGTGTTTTGGACAATTCCAGTGTTGATCTCAGTGAAAGAAGTCAAAATAAGACTAAGACGAAAAAACTTTCTCTCATTGAAATAAGTCAAAAATGCACCACTGTGTAATTTTCTGCAAATTCATGAAAGTTCAGCTTTATAATCTTTGAAACAGCTTAGAAGTACTGAGAATCAGTATATTTTAGTGTTTTGAACAATTCCAGTGTTGATCTCAGTGAAAGAAGTCAAAATAAGACTAAGACGAAAAAACCTTTCTCTCATTGAAATAAGTCAAAAATGCACCACTGTGTAATTTTCTGCAAATTCATGAAAGTTCAGCTTCATAATCTTTGAAACAGCTTAGAAGTACTGAGAAGCAGTATATTTTAGTGTTTTGAACAATTCCAGTGTTGATCTCAGTGAAAGAAGTCAAAAATAAGACTAAGACGAAAAAGCTTTCTCTCAGTGAAATAAGTCAAAAATGCACCACTGTGTAATTTTCTGCAAATTCATGAAAGTTCAGCTTTATAATTTTTGAAACAGCATAGAAGTACTGAGAAGCAGTATATTTTAGTGTTTTGAACAATTCCAGTGTTGATCTCAGTGAAAGAAGTCAAAAATAAGACTAAGACGAAAAAAGCTTTCTCTCATTGAAATAAGTCAAAAATGCACCACTGTGGAATTTTCTGCAAATTTATGAAAGTTCTGCTTTATAATTTTTGAAACAGCTAGAAGTACTGAGAAGCAGTATATTTTAGTGTTTTGGACAATTCCAGTGTTGATCTCAGTGAAAGAAGTCAAAAATAAGACTAAGACGAAAAACCTTTCTCTCATTGAAATAAGTCAAAAATGCACCACTGTGTAATTTCTGCAAATTCATGAAAGTTCAGCTTTATAATCTTTGAAACAGCTTAGAAGTACTGAGAATCAGTATATTTTAGTGTTTTGAACAATTCAGTGTTGATCTCAGTGAAAGAAGTCAAAAATAAGACTAAGACGAAAAAACCTTTCTCTCATTGAAATAAGTCAAAAATGCACCACTGTGTAATTTTCTGCAAATTCATGAAAGTTCAGCTTCATAATCTTTGAAACAGCTTAGAAGTACTGAGAAGCAGTATATTTTAGTGTTTTGAACAATTCCAGTGTTGATCTCAGTGAAAGAAGTCAAAAATAAGACTAAGACGAAAAAGCTTTCTCTCAGTGAAATAAGTCAAAAATGCACCACTGTGTAATTTTCTGCAAATTCATGAAGTTCAGCTTTATAATTTTGAAACAGCATAGAAGTACTGAGAAGCAGTATATTTTAGTGTTTTGAACAATTCCAGTGTTGATCTCAGTGAAAGAAGTCAAAAATAAGACTAAGACGAAAAAGCTTTCTCTCAGTGAAATAAGTCAAAAATGCACCACTGTGTAATTTTCTGCAAATTCATGAAAGTTCAGCTTCATAATCTTTGAAACAGCATAGAAGTACTGAGAAGCAGTATATTTTAGTGTTTTGAACAATTCCAGTGTTGATCTCAGTGAAAGAAGTCAAAAATAAGACTAAGACGAAAAAAGCTTTCTCTCAGTGAAATAAGTCAAAAATGCACCACTGTGTAATTTTCTGCAAATTCATGAAAGTTCAGCTTTATAATTTTTGAAACAGCATAGAAGTACTGAGAAGCAGTATATTTTAGTGTTTTGAACAATTCCAGTGTTGATCTCAGTGAAAGAAGTCAAAAATAAGACTAAGACGAAAAAAGCTTTCTCTCAGTGAAATAAGTCAAAAATGCACCACTGTGGAATTTTCTGCAAATTCATGAAAGTTCAGCTTCATAATCTTTGAAACAGCATAGAAAAACTGAGAAGCAGTATATTTTAGTGTTTTGAACAATTCCAGTGTTGATCTCAGTGAAATAAGTCAAAAATGCACCACTGTGTAATTTTCTTCAAATTCATGAAAGTTCAGCTTCATAATTTTTGAAACAGCATAGAAGTACTGAGAAGCAGTATATTTTAGTGTTTTGAACAATTCCAGTGTTGATCTCAGTGAAAGAAGTCAAAAATAAGACTAAGACGAAAAAAGCTTTCTCTCATTGAAATAAGTCAAAAATGCACCACTGTGGAATTTTCTGCAAATTTATGAAAGTTCAGCTTTATAATTTTTGAAACAGCTTAGAAGTACTGAGAAGCAGTATATTTTAGTGTTTTGGACAATTCCAGTGTTGATCTCAGTGAAAGAAGTCAAAAATAAGACTAAGACGAAAAAAGCTTTCTCTCATTGAAATAAGTCAAAAATGCACCACTGTGTAATTTTCTGCAAATTCATGAAAGTTCAGCTTTATAATTTTGAAACAGCATAGAAGTACTGAGAATCAGTATATTTTAGTGTTTTGAACAATTCCAGTGTTGATCTCAGTGAAAGAAGTCAAAATAAGACTAAGACGAAAAAAGCTTTCTCTCAGTGAAATAAGTCAAAAATGCACCACTGTGGAATTTTCTGCAAATTCATGAAAGTTCAGCTTTATAATTTTTGAAACAGCATAGAAGTACTGAGAAGCAGTATATTTTAGTGTTTTGAACAATTCCAGTGTTGATCTCAGTGAAAGAAGTCAAAAATAAGACTAAGACGAAAAAGCTTTCTCTCAGTGAAATAAGTCAAAAATGCACCACTGTGTAATTTTCTGCAAATTCATGAAAGTTCAGCTTTATAATTTTTGAAACAGCAGAAGTACTGAGAAGCAGTATATTTTAGTGTTTTGAACAATTCCAGTGTTGATCTCAGTGAAAGAAGTCAAAAATAAGACTAAGACGAAAAAAGCTTTCTCTCAGTGAAATAAGTCAAAAATGCACCACTGTGGAATTTTCTGCAAATTCATGAAAGTTCAGCTTCATAATCTTTGAAACAGCAGAAGTACTGAGAAGCAGTATATTTTAGTGTTTTGAACAATTCCAGCGTTGATCTCAGTGAAAGAAAGTCAAAAATGCACCACTGTGTAATTTTCTGCAAATTCATGAAAGTTCAGCTTTATAATTTTGAAACAGCTAGAAGTACTGAGAAGCAGTATATTTTAGTGTTTTGAACAATTCCAGTGTTGATCTCAGTGAAAGAAGTCAAAAATAAGACTAAGACGAAAAAAGCTTTCTCTCATTGAAATAAGTCAAAATGCACCACTGTGGAATTTTCTGCAAATTTATGAAAGTTCAGCTTTATAATATTTGAAACAGCTTAGAAGTACTGAGAAGCAGTATATTTTAGTGTTTTGACAATTCCAGTGTTGATCTCAGTGAAAGAAGTCAAAAATAAGACTAAGACGAAAAAAGCTTTCTCTCATTGAAATAAGTCAAAAATGCACCACTGTGTAATTTTCTGCAAATTCATGAAAGTTCAGCTTTATAATCTTTGAAACAGCTTAGAAGTACTGAGAATCAGTATATTTTAGTGTTTTGAACAATTCCAGTGTTGATCTCAGTGAAAGAAGTCAAAAATAAGACTAAGACGAAAAAAGCTTTCTCTCAGTGAAATAAGTCAAAAATGCACCACTGTGGAATTTTCTGCAAATTCATGAAAGTTCAGCTTTATAATTTTTGAAACAGCATAGAAGTACTGAGAAGCAGTATATTTTAGTGTTTTGAACAATTCCAGTGTTGATCTCAGTGAAAGAAGTCAAAAATAAGACTAAGACGAAAAAAGCTTTCTCTCAGTGAAATAAGTCAAAAATGCACCACTGTGTAATTTTCTGCAAATTCATGAAAGTTCAGCTTCATAATCTTTGAAACAGCTTAGAAGTACTGAGAAGCAGTATATTTTAGTGTTTTGAACAATTCCAGTGTTGATCTCAGTGAAAGAAGTCAAAAATAAGACTAAGACGAAAAAGCTTTCTCTCAGTGAAATAAGTCAAAAAAGCACCACTGTGTAATTTTCTGCAAATTCATGAAGTTTTCAGCTTCATAATCTTTGAAACAGCTTAGAAGTACTGAGAAGCAGTATATTTTAGTGTTTTGAACAATTCCAGTGTTGATCTCAGTGAAAGAAGTCAAAAATAAGACTAAGACGAAAAAAGCTTTCTCTCAGTGAAATAAGTCAAAAATGCACCACTGTGTAATTTTTTGCAAATTCATGAAAGTTCAGCTTCATAATCTTTGAAACAGCTTAGAAGTACTGAGAAGCAGTATATTTTAGTGTTTTGAACAATTCCAGTGTTGATCTCAGTGAAAGAAGTCAAAAAGTAAGACTAAGACGAAAAAAGCTTTCTCTCAGTGAAATAAGTCAAAAATGCACCACTGTGTGATTTTCTGCAAATTCATGAAAGTTCAGCTTCATAATCTTTGAAACAGCTTAGAAGTACTGAGAAGCAGTATATTTTAGTGTTTTGAACAATTCCAGTGTTGATCTCAGTGAAAGAAGTCAAAAAGTAAGACTAAGACGAAAAAAGCTTTCTCTCAGTGAAATAAGTCAAAAATGCACCACTGTGTAATTTTCTGCAAATTCATGAAAGTTCAGCTTCATAATATTTGAAACAGCTTAGAAGTACTGAGAAGCAGTATATTTTAGTGTTTTGAACAATTCCAGTGTTGATCTCAGTGAAAGAAGTCAAAAAGTAAGACTAAGACGAAAAAAGCTTTCTCTCAGTGAAATAAGTCAAAAATGCACCACTGTGTAATTTTCTGCAAATTCATGAAAGTTCAGCTTCATAATATTTGAAACAGCTTAGAAGTACTGAGAAGCAGTATATTTTAGTGTTTTGAACAATTCCAGTGTTGATCTCAGTGAAAGAAGTCAAAAAGTAAGACTAAGACGAAAAAAGCTTTCTCTCAGTGAAATAAGTCAAAAATGCACCACTGTGTAATTTTCTGCAAATTCATGAAAGTTCAGCTTCATAATCTTTGAAACAGAAGTACTGAGAAGCAGTATATTTTAGTGTTTTGAACAATTCCAGTGTTGATCTCAGTGAAAGAAGTCAAAAAGTAAGACTAAGACGAAAAAAGCTTTCTCTCATGTCAAAAATGCACCACTGTGTAATTTTCTGCAAATTCATGAAAGTTCAGCTTCATAATCTTTGAAACAGCTTAGAAGTACTGAGAAGCAGTATATTTTAGTGTTTTGAACAATTCCAGTGTTGATCTCAGTGAAAGAAGTCAAAAATAAGACTAAGACGAAAAAAGCTTTCTCTCAGTGAAATAAGTCAAAAATGCACCACTGTGTAATTTTCTGCAAATTCATGAAAGTTCAGCTTCATAAATTTGAAACAGCTTAGAAGTACTGAGAAGCAGTATATTTTAGTGTTTTGAACAATTCCAGTGTTGATCTCAGTGAAAGAAGTCAAAAATAAGTCTAAGACGAAAAAAGCTTTCTCTCAGTGAAATAAGTCAAAAATGCACCACTGTGTAATTTTCTGCAAATTCATGAAAGTTCAGCTTCATAATTTAGAAGTACTGAGAAGCAGTATATTTTAGTGTTTTGAACAATTCCAGTGTTGATCTCAGTGAAAGAAGTCAAAAAGTAAGACTACGAAAAAAGCTTTCTCTCAGTGAAATAAGTCAAAAATGCACCACTGTGTAATTTTCTGCAAATTCATGAAAGTTCAGCTTCATAATCTTTGAAACAGCTTAGAAGTACTGAGAAGCAGTATATTTTAGTGTTTTGAAGAATTCCAGTGTTGATCTCAGTGAAAGAAGTCAAAAAGTAAGACTAAGACGAAAAAAGCTTTCTCTCAGTGAAATAAGTCAAAAATGCACCACTGTGTAATTTTCTGCAAATTCATGAAAGTTCAGCTTCATAATCTTTGAAACAGCTTAGAAGTACTGAGAAGCAGTATATTTTAGTGTTTTGAACAATTCCAGTGTTGATCTCAGTGAAAGAAGTCAAAAAGTAAGACTAAGACGAAAAAAGCTTTCTCTCAGTGAAATAAGTCAAAAATGCACCACTGTGTAATTTTCTGCAAATTCATGAAAGTTCAGCTTCATAATCTTTGAAACAGCTTAGAAGTACTGAGAAGCAGTATATTTTAGTGTTTTGAACAATTCCAGTGTTGATCTCAGTGAAAGAAGTCAAAAATAAGTCTAAGACGAAAAAAGCTTTCTCTCAGTGAAATAAGTCAAAAATGCACCACTGTGTAATTTTCTGCAAATTCATGAAAGTTCAGCTTCATAATCTTTGAAACAGCTTAGAAGTACTGAGAAGCAGTATATTTTGGTGTTTTGAACAATTCCAGTGTTGATCTCAGTGAAAGAAGTCAAAAAGTAAGACTAAGACGAAAAAAGCTTTCTCTCAGTGAAATAAGTCAAAAATGCACCACTGTGTAATTTTCTGCAAATTCATGAAAGTTCAGCTTCATAATATTTGAAACAGCTTAGAAGTACTGAGAAGCAGTATATTTTAGTGTTTTGAACAATTCCAGTGTTGATCTCAGTGAAAGAAGTCAAAAAGTAAGACTAAGACGAAAAAAGCTTTCTCTCAGTGAAATAAGTCAAAAATGCACCACTGTGTAATTTTCTCAAATTCATGAAAGTTCAGCTTCATAATATTTGAAACAGCTTAGAAGTACTGAGAAGCAGTATATTTTAGTGTTTTGAACAATTCCAGTGTTGATCTCAGTGAAAGAAGTCAAAAAGTAAGACTAAGACGAAAAAAGCTTTCTCTCAGTGAAATAAGTCAAAAATGCACCACTGTGTAATTTTCTGCAAATTCATGAAAGTTCAGCTTCATAATCTTTGAAACAGCTTAGAAGTACTGAGAAGCAGTATATTTTAGTGTTTTGAACAATTCCAGTGTTGATCTCAGTGAAAGAAGTCAAAAAGTAAGACTAAGACGAAAAAAGCTTTCTCTCAGTGAAATAAGTCAAAATGCACTACTGTGTAATTTTCTGCAAATTCATGAAAGTTCAGCTTCATAATCTTTGAAACAGCTTAGAAGTACTGAGAAGCAGTATATTTTAGTGTTTTGAACAATTCCAGTGTTGATCTCAGTGAAAGAAGTCAAAAATAAGACTAAGACGAAAAAAGCTTTCTCTCAGTGAAATAAGTCAAAAATGCACCACTGTGTAATTTTCTGCAAATTCATGAAAGTTCAGCTTCATAATCTTTGAAACAGCTTAGAAGTACTGAGAAGCAGTATATTTTAGTGTTTTGAACAATTCCAGTGTTGATCTCAGTGAAAGAAGTCAAAAAGTAAGACTAAGACGAAAAAAGCTTTCTCTCAGTGAAATAAGTCAAAAATGCACCACTGTGTAATTTTCTGCAAATTCATGAAAGTTCAGCTTCATAATCTTTGAAACAGCTTAGAAGTACTGAGAAGCAGTATATTTTAGTGTTTTGAACAATTCCAGTGTTGATCTCAGTGAAAGAAGTCAAAAAGTAAGACTAAGACGAAAAAAGCTTTCTCTCAGTGAAATAAGTCAAAAATGCACCACTGTGTAATTTTCTGCAAATTCATGAAAGTTCAGCTTCATAATATTTGAAACAGCTTAGAAGTACTGAGAAGCAGTATATTTAGTGTTTTTTGAACAATTCCAGTGTTGATCTCAGTGAAAGAAGTCAAAAAGTAAGACTAAGACGAAAAAAGCTTTCTCTCAGTGAAATAAGTCAAAAATGCACCACTGTGTAATTTTCTGCAAATTCATGAAAGTTCAGCTTCATAATCTTTGAAACAGCTTAGTAGCTATATTTTACTGAGAAGCAGTATATTTTAGTGTTTTGAACAATTCCAGTGTTGATCTCAGTGAAAGAAGTCAAAAAGTAAGACTAAGACGAAAAAAGCTTTCTCTCAGTGAAATAAGTCAAAAATGCACCACTGTGTAATTTTTGCAAATTCATGAAAGTTCAGCTTCATAATCTTTGAAACAGCTTAGAAGTACTGAGAAGCAGTATATTTTAGTGTTTTGAACAATTCCAGTGTTGATCTCAGTGAAAGAAGTCAAAAAGTAAGACTAAGACGAAAAAAGCTTTCTCTCAGTGAAATAAGTCAAAAATGCACCACTGTGTAATTTTCTGCAAATTCATGAAAGTTCAGCTTCATAATATTTGAAACAGCTTAGAAGTACTGAGAAGCAGTATATTTTAGTGTTTTGAACAATTCCAGTGTTGATCTCAGTGAAAGAAGTCAAAAAGTAAGACTAAGACGAAAAAAGCTTTCTCTCAGTGAAATAAGTCAAAAATGCACCACTGTGTAATTTTCTGCAAATTCATGAAAGTTCAGCTTCATAATCTTTGAAACAGCTTAGAAGTACTGAGAAGCAGTATATTTTAGTGTTTTGAACAATTCCAGTGTTGATCTCAGTGAAAGAAGTCAAAAAGTAAGACTAAGACGAAAAAAGCTTTCTCTCAGTGAAATAAGTCAAAAATGCACCACTGTGTAATTTTCTGCAAATTCATGAAAGTTCAGCTTCATAATCTTTGAAACAGCTTAGAAGTACTGAGAAGCAGTATATTTTAGTGTTTTGAAGAATTCCAGTGTTGATCTCAGTGAAAGAAGTCAAAAAGTAAGACTAAGACGAAAAAAGCTTTCTCTCAGTGAAATAAGTCAAAAATGCACCACTGTGTAATTTTCTGCAAATTCATGAAAGTTCAGCTTCATAATCTTTGAAACAGCTTAGAAGTACTGAGAAGCAGTATATTTTAGTGTTTTGAACAATTCCAGTGTTGATCTCAGTGAAAGAAGTCAAAAATAAGACTAAGACGAAAAAAGCTTTCTCTCAGTGAAATAAGTCAAAAATGCACCACTGTGTAATTTTCTGCAAATTCATGAAAGTTCAGCTTCATAATCTTTGAAACAGCTTAGAAGTACTGAGAAGCAGTATATTTTAGTGTTTTGAACAATTCCAGTGTTGATCTCAGTGAAAGAAGTCAAAAAGTAAGACTAAGACGAAAAAAGCTTTCTCTCAGTGAAATAAGTCAAAAATGCACCACTGTGTAATTTTCTGCAAATTCATGAAAGTTCAGCTTCATAATCTTTGAAACAGCTTAGAAGTACTGAGAAGCAGTATATTTTAGTGTTTTGAACAATTCCAGTGTTGATCTCAGTGAAAGAAGTCAAAAATAAGACTAAGACGAAAAAAGCTTTCTCTCAGTGAAATAAGTCAAAAATGCACCACTGTGTAATTTTCTGCAAATTCATGAAAGTTCAGCTTCATAATCTTTGAAACAGCTTAGAAGTACTGAGAAGCAGTATATTTTGTGTTTTGAACAATTCCAGTGTTGATCTCAGTGAAAGAAGTCAAAAAGTAAGTCTAAGACGAAAAAAGCTTTCTCTCAGTGAAATAAGTCAAAAATGCACCACTGTGTAATTTTCTGCAAATTCATGAAAGTTCAGCTTCATAATCTTTGAAACAGCTTAGAAGTACTGAGAAGCAGTATATTTTAGTGTTTTGAACAATTCCAGTGTTGATCTCAGTGAAAGAAGTCAAAAAGTAAGACTAAGACGAAAAAAGCTTTCTCTCAGTGAAATAAGTCAAAAATGCACCACTGTGTATTTTCTGCAAATTTGAAAGTTCAGCTTCATAATCTTTGAAACAGCTTAGAAGTACTGAGAAGCAGTATATTTTAGTGTTTTGAACAATTCCAGTGTTGATCTCAGTGAAAGAAGTCAAAAAGTAAGACTAAGACGAAAAAAGCTTTCTCTCAGTGAAATAAGTCAAAAATGCACCACTGTGTAATTTTCTGCAAATTCATGAAAGTTCAGCTTCATAATTTGAAACAGCTTAGAAGTACTGAGAAGCAGTATATTTTAGTGTTTTGAACAATTCCAGTGTTGATCTCAGTGAAAGAAGTCAAAAATAAGTAAGACGAAAAAAGCTTTCTCTCAGTGAAATAAGTCAAAAATGCACCACTGTGTAATTTTCTGCAAATTCATGAAAGTTCAGCTTCATAATCTTTGAAACAGCTTAGAAGTACTGAGAAGCAGTATATTTTAGTGTTTTGAACAATTCCAGTGTTGATCTCAGTGAAAGAAGTCAAAAAGTAAGACTAAGACGAAAAAAGCTTTCTCTCAGTGAAATAAGTCAAAAATGCACCACTGTGTAATTTTCTGCAAATTCATGAAAGTTCAGCTTCATAATCTTTGAAACAGCTTAGAAGTACTGAGAAGCAGTATATTTTAGTGTTTTGAACAATTCCAGTGTTGATCTCAGTGAAAGAAGTCAAAAAGTAAGACTAAGACGAAAAAAGCTTTCTCTCAGTGAAATAAGTCAAAAATGCACCACTGTGTAATTTTCTGCAAATTCATGAAAGTTCAGCTTCATAATCTTTGAAACAGCTTAGAAGTACTGAGAAGCAGTATATTTTAGTGTTTTGAACAATTCCAGTGTTGATCTCAGTGAAAGAAGTCAAAAATAAGACTAAGACGAAAAAAGCTTTCTCTCAGTGAAATAAGTCAAAAATGCACCACTGTGTAATTTTCTGCAAATTCATGAAAGTTCAGCTTCATAATCTTTGAAACAGCTTAGAAGTACTGAGAAGCAGTATATTTTAGTGTTTTGAACAATTCCAGTGTTGATCTCAGTGAAAGAAGTCAAAAATAAGTCTAAGACGAAAAAGCTTTCTCTCAGTGAAATAAGTCAAAAATGCACCACTGTGTAATTTTCTGCAAATTCATGAAAGTTCAGCTTCATAATCTTTGAAACAGCTTAGAAGTACTGAGAAGCAGTATATTTTAGTGTTTTGAACAATTCCAGTGTTGATCTCAGTGAAAGAAGTCAAAAAGTAAGACTAAGACGAAAAAAGCTTTCTCTCAGTGAAATAAGTCAAAAATGCACCACTGTGTAATTTTCTGCAAATTCATGAAAGTTCAGCTTCATAATCTTTGAAACAGCTTAGAAGTACTGAGAAGCAGTATATTTTAGTGTTTTGAACAATTCCAGTGTTGATCTCAGTGAAAGAAGTCAAAAATAAGACTAAGACGAAAAAAGCTTTCTCTCAGTGAAATAAGTCAAAAATGCACCACTGTGTAATTTTCTGCAAATTCATGAAAGTTCAGCTTCATAATCTTTGAAACAGCTTAGAAGTACTGAGAAGCAGTATATTTTAGTGTTTTGAACAATTCCAGTGTTGATCTCAGTGAAAGAAGTCAAAAATAAGACTAAGACGAAAAAAGCTTTCTCTCAGTGAAATAAGTCAAAAATGCACCACTGTGTAATTTTCTGCAAATTCATGAAAGTTCAGCTTCATAATCTTTGAAACAGCTTAGAAGTACTGAGAAGCAGTATATTTTAGTGTTTTGAACAATTCCAGTGTTGATCTCAGTGAAAGAAGTCAAAAAGTAAGACTAAGACGAAAAAAGCTTTCTCTCAGTGAAATAAGTCAAAAATGCACCACTGTGTAATTTTCTGCAAATTCATGAAAGTTCAGCTTCATAATCTTTGAAACAGCTTAGAAGTACTGAGAAGCAGTATATTTTAGTGTTTTGAACAATTCCAGTGTTGATCTCAGTGAAAGAAGTCAAAAATAAGACTAAGACGAAAAAAGCTTTCTCTCAGTGAAATAAGTCAAAAATGCACCACTGTGTAATTTTCTGCAAATTCATGAAAGTTCAGCTTCATAATCTTTGAAACAGCTTAGAAGTACTGAGAAGCAGTATATTTTAGTGTTTTGAACAATTCCAGTGTTGATCTCAGTGAAAGAAGTCAAAAATAAGTCTAAGACGAAAAAAGCTTTCTCTCAGTGAAATAAGTCAAAAATGCACCACTGTGTAATTTTCTGCAAATTCATGAAAGTTCAGCTTCATAATCTTTGAAACAGCTTAGAAGTACTGAGAAGCAGTATATTTTAGTGTTTTGAACAATTCCAGTGTTGATCTCAGTGAAAGAAGTCAAAATAAGACTAAGACGAAAAAAGCTTTCTCTCAGTGAAATAAGTCAAAAATGCACCACTGTGTAATTTTTGCAAATTCATGAAAGTTCAGCTTCATAATCTTTGAAACAGCTTAGAAGTACTGAGAAGCAGTATATTTTAGTGTTTTGAACAATTCCAGTGTTGATCTCAGTGAAAGAAGTCAAAAATAAGACTAAGACGAAAAAAGCTTTCTCTCAGTGAAATAAGTCAAAAATGCACCACTGTGTAATTTTCTGCAAATTCATGAAAGTTCAGCTTCATAATCTTTGAAACAGCTTAGAAGTACTGAGAAGCAGTATATTTTAGTGTTTTGAACAATTCCAGTGTTGATCTCAGTGAAAGAAGTCAAAAATAAGACTAAGACGAAAAAAGCTTTCTCTCAGTGAAATAAGTCAAAAATGCACCACTGTGTAATTTTTGCAAATTCATGAAAGTTCAGCTTCATAATCTTTGAAACAGCTTAGAAGTACTGAGAAGCAGTATATTTTAGTGTTTTGAACAATTCCAGTGTTGATCTCAGTGAAAGAAGTCAAAAAGTAAGACTAAGACGAAAAAAGCTTTCTCTCAGTGAAATAAGTCAAAAATGCACCACTGTGTAATTTTCTGCAAATTCATGAAAGTTCAGCTTCATAATTTTGAAACAGCTTAGAAGTACTGAGAAGCAGTATATTTTAGTGTTTTGAACAATTCCAGTGTTGATCTCAGTGAAAGAAGTCAAAAAGTAAGACTAAGACGAAAAAAGCTTTCTCTCAGTGAAATAAGTCAAAAATGCACCACTGTGTGATTTTCTGCAAATTCATGAAAGTTCAGCTTCATAATCTTTGAAACAGCTTAGAAGTACTGAGAAGCAGTATATTTTAGTGTTTTGAACAATTCCAGTGTTGATCTCAGTGAAAGAAGTCAAAAAGTAAGACTAAGACGAAAAAAGCTTTCTCTCAGTGAAATAAGTCAAAAATGCACCACTGTGTAATTTTCTGCAAATTCATGAAAGTTCAGCTTCATAATCTTTGAAACAGCTTAGAAGTACTGAGAAGCAGTATATTTTAGTGTTTTGAACAATTCCAGTGTTGATCTCAGTGAAAGAAGTCAAAAAGTAAGACTAAGACGAAAAAAGCTTTCTCTCAGTGAAATAAGTCAAAAATGCACCACTGTGTAATTTTCTGCAAATTCATGAAAGTTCAGCTTCATAATCTTTGAAACAGCTTAGAAGTACTGAGAAGCAGTATATTTTAGTGTTTTGAACAATTCCAGTGTTGATCTCAGTGAAAGAAGTCAAAAAGTAAGACTAAGACGAAAAAAGCTTTCTCTCAGTGAAATAAGTCAAAAATGCACCACTGTGTAATTTTCTGCAAATTCATGAAAGTTCAGCTTCATAATCTTTGAAACAGCTTAGAAGTACTGAGAAGCAGTATATTTTAGTGTTTTGAACAATTCCAGTGTTGATCTCAGTGAAAGAAGTCAAAAATAAGACTAAGACGAAAAAAGCTTTCTCTCAGTGAAATAAGTCAAAAATGCACCACTGTGTAATTTTCTGCAAATTCATGAAAGTTCAGCTTCATAATCTTTGAAACAGCTTAGAAGTACTGAGAAGCAGTATATTTTAGTGTTTTGAACAATTCCAGTGTTGATCTCAGTGAAAGAAGTCAAAAATAAGTCTAAGACGAAAAAAGCTTTCTCTCAGTGAAATAAGTCAAAAATGCACCACTGTGTAATTTTCTGCAAATTCATGAAAGTTCAGCTTCATAATCTTTGAAACAGCTTAGAAGTACTGAGAAGCAGTATATTTTAGTGTTTTGAACAATTCCAGTGTTGATCTCAGTGAAAGAAGTCAAAAATAAGACTAAGACGAAAAAAGCTTTCTCTCAGTGAAATAAGTCAAAAATGCACCACTGTGTAATTTTCTGCAAATTCATGAAAGTTCAGCTTCATAATCTTTGAAACAGCTTAGAAGTACTGAGAAGCAGTATATTTTAGTGTTTTGAACAATTCCAGTGTTGATCTCAGTGAAAGAAGTCAAAAATAAGTCTAAGACGAAAAAAGCTTTCTCTCAGTGAAATAAGTCAAAAATGCACCACTGTGTAATTTTCTGCAAATTCATGAAAGTTCAGCTTCATAATCTTTGAAACAGCTTAGAAGTACTGAGAAGCAGTATATTTAGTGTTTTGAACAATTCCAGTGTTGATCTCAGTGAAAGAAGTCAAAAATAAGACTAAGACGAAAAAAGCTTTCTCTCAGTGAAATAAGTCAAAAATGCACCACTGTGTAATTTTTGCAAATTCATGAAAGTTCAGCTTCATAATCTTTGAAACAGCTTAGAAGTACTGAGAAGCAGTATATTTTAGTGTTTTGAACAATTCCAGTGTTGATCTCAGTGAAAGAAGTCAAAAATAAGACTAAGACGAAAAAAGCTTTCTCTCAGTGAAATAAGTCAAAAATGCACCACTGTGTAATTTTCTGCAAATTCATGAAAGTTCAGCTTCATAATTTGAAACAGCTTAGAAGTACTGAGAAGCAGTATATTTTAGTGTTTTGAACAATTCCAGTGTTGATCTCAGTGAAAGAAGTCAAAAATAAGACTAAGACGAAAAAAGCTTTCTCTCAGTGAAATAAGTCAAAAATGCACCACTGTGTAATTTTCTGCAAATTCATGAAAGTTCAGCTTCATAATCTTTGAAACAGCTTAGAAGTACTGAGAAGCAGTATATTTTAGTGTTTTGAACAATTCCAGTGTTGATCTCAGTGAAAGAAGTCAAAAAGTAAGACTAAGACGAAAAAAGCTTTCTCTCAGTGAAATAAGTCAAAAATGCACCACTGTGTAATTTTCTGCAAATTCATGAAAGTTCAGCTTCATAATCTTTGAAACAGCTTAGAAGTACTGAGAAGCAGTATATTTTAGTGTTTTGAACAATTCCAGTGTTGATCTCAGTGAAAGAAGTCAAAAATAAGACTAAGACGAAAAAAGCTTTCTCTCAGTGAAATAAGTCAAAAATGCACCACTGTGTAATTTTCTGCAAATTCATGAAAGTTCAGCTTCATAATTTGAAACAGCTTAGAAGTACTGAGAAGCAGTATATTTTAGTGTTTTGAACAATTCCAGTGTTGATCTCAGTGAAAGAAGTCAAAAAGTAAGACTAAGACGAAAAAAGCTTTCTCTCAGTGAAATAAGTCAAAAATGCACCACTGTGTAATTTTCTGCAAATTCATGAAAGTTCAGCTTCATAATCTTTGAAACAGCTTAGAAGTACTGAGAAGCAGTATATTTTAGTGTTTTGAACAATTCCAGTGTTGATCTCAGTGAAAGAAGTCAAAAATAAGACTAAGACGAAAAAAGCTTTCTCTCAGTGAAATAAGTCAAAAATGCACCACTGTGTAATTTTCTGCAAATTCATGAAAGTTCAGCTTCATAATCTTTGAAACAGCTTAGAAGTACTGAGAAGCAGTATATTTTAGTGTTTTGAACAATTCCAGTGTTGATCTCAGTGAAAGAAGTCAAAAAGTAAGACTAAGACGAAAAAAGCTTTCTCTCAGTGAAATAAGTCAAAAATGCACCACTGTGTAATTTTCTGCAAATTCATGAAAGTTCAGCTTCATAATCTTTGAAACAGCTTAGAAGTACTGAGAAGCAGTATATTTTAGTGTTTTGAACAATTCCAGTGTTGATCTCAGTGAAAGAAGTCAAAAAGTAAGACTAAGACGAAAAAAGCTTTCTCTCAGTGAAATAAGTCAAAAATGCACCACTGTGTAATTTTCTGCAAATTCATGAAAGTTCAGCTTCATAATCTTTGAAACAGCTTAGAAGTACTGAGAAGCAGTATATTTTAGTGTTTTGAACAATTCCAGTGTTGATCTCAGTGAAAGAAGTCAAAAAGTAAGACTAAGACGAAAAAAGCTTTTCTCAGTGAAATAAGTCAAAAATGCACCACTGTGTAATTTTCTGCAAATTCATGAAAGTTCAGCTTCATAATCTTTGAAACAGCTTAGAAGTACTGAGAAGCAGTATATTTTAGTGTTTTGAACAATTCCAGTGTTGATCTCAGTGAAAGAAGTCAAAAAGTAAGACTAAGACGAAAAAAGCTTTCTCTCAGTGAAATAAGTCAAAAATGCACCACTGTGTAATTTTCTGCAAATTCATGAAAGTTCAGCTTCATAATCTTTGAAACAGCTTAGAAGTACTGAGAAGCAGTATATTTTAGTGTTTTGAACAATTCCAGTGTTGATCTCAGTGAAAGAAGTCAAAAATAAGACTAAGACGAAAAAAGCTTTCTCTCAGTGAAATAAGTCAAAAATGCACCACTGTGTAATTTTCTGCAAATTCATGAAAGTTCAGCTTCATAATTTGAAACAGCTTAGAAGTACTGAGAAGCAGTATATTTTAGTGTTTTGAACAATTCCAGTGTTGATCTCAGTGAAAGAAGTCAAAAACTAAGACTAAGACGAAAAAAGCTTTCTCTCAGTGAAATAAGTCAAAAATGCACCACTGTGTAATTTTCTGCAAATTCATGAAAGTTCAGCTTCATAATATTTGAAACAGCTTAGAAGTACTGAGAAGCAGTATATTTTAGTGTTTTGAACAATTCCAGTGTTGATCTCAGTGAAAGAAGTCAAAAAGTAAGACTAAGACGAAAAAAGCTTTCTCTCAGTGAAATAAGTCAAAAATGCACCACTGTGTAATTTTCTGCAAATTCATGAAAGTTCAGCTTCATAATATTTGAAACAGCTTAGAAGTACTGAGAAGCAGTATATTTTAGTGTTTTGAACAATTCCAGTGTTGATCTCAGTGAAAGAAGTCAAAAATAAGACTAAGACGAAAAAAGCTTTCTCTCAGTGAAATAAGTCAAAAATGCACCACTGTGTAATTTTCTGCAAATTCATGAAAGTTCAGCTTCATAATCTTTGAAACAGCTTAGAAGTACTGAGAAGCAGTATATTTTAGTGTTTTGAACAATTCCAGTGTTGATCTCAGTGAAAGAAGTCAAAAATAAGTCTAAGAGAAAAAAGCTTTCTCTCAGTGAAATAAGTCAAAAATGCACCACTGTGTAATTTTCTGCAAATTCATGAAAGTTCAGCTTCATAATCTTTGAAACAGCTTAGAAGTACTGAGAAGCAGTATATTTTAGTGTTTTGAACAATTCCAGTGTTGATCTCAGTGAAAGAAGTCAAAATAAGACTAAGACGAAAAAAGCTTTCTCTCAGTGAAATAAGTCAAAAATGCACCACTGTGTAATTTTCTGCAAATTCATGAAAGTTCAGCTTCATAATCTTTGAAACAGCTTAGAAGTACTGAGAAGCAGTATATTTTAGTGTTTTGAACAATTCCAGTGTTGATCTCAGTGAAAGAAGTCAAAAAGTAAGACTAAGACGAAAAAAGCTTTCTCTCAGTGAAATAAGTCAAAAATGCACCACTGTGTGATTTTCTGCAAATTCATGAAAGTTCAGCTTCATAATCTTTGAAAGCTTAGAAGTACTGAGAAGCAGTATATTTTAGTGTTTTGAACAATTCCAGTGTTGATCTCAGTGAAAGAAGTCAAAAAGTAAGACTAAGACGAAAAAAGCTTTCTCTCAGTGAAATAAGTCAAAAATGCACCACTGTGTAATTTTCTGCAAATTCATGAAAGTTCAGCTTCATAATCTTTGAAACAGCTTAGAAGTACTGAGAAGCAGTATATTTAGTGTTTTGAACAATTCCAGTGTTGATCTCAGTGAAAGAAGTCAAAAATAAGACTAAGACGAAAAAAGCTTTCTCTCAGTGAAATAAGTCAAAAATGCACCACTGTGTAATTTTCTGCAAATTCATGAAAGTTCAGCTTCATAATCTTTGAAACAGCTTAGAAGTACTGAGAAGCAGTATATTTTAGTGTTTTGAACAATTCCAGTGTTGATCTCAGTGAAAGAAGTCAAAAGTAAGACTAAGACGAAAAAAGCTTTCTCTCAGTGAAATAAGTCAAAAATGCACCACTGTGTAATTTTCTGCAAATTCATGAAAGTTCAGCTTCATAATCTTTGAAACAGCTTAGAAGTACTGAGAAGCAGTATATTTTAGTGTTTTGAACAATTCCAGTGTTGATCTCAGTGAAAGAAGTCAAAAAGTAAGACTAAGACGAAAAAAGCTTTCTCTCAGTGAAATAAGTCAAAAATGCACCACTGTGTAATTTTCTGCAAATTCATGAAAGTTCAGCTTCATAATCTTTGAAACAGCTTAGAAGTACTGAGAAGCAGTATATTTTAGTGTTTTGAACAATTCCAGTGTTGATCTCAGTGAAAGAAGTCAAAAAGTAAGACTAAGACGAAAAAAGCTTTCTCTCAGTGAAATAAGTCAAAAATGCACCACTGTGTAATTTTCTGCAAATTCATGAAAGTTCAGCTTCATAATCTTTGAAACAGCTTAGAAGTACTGAGAAGCAGTATATTTTAGTGTTTTGAACAATTCCAGTGTTGATCTCAGTGAAAGAAGTCAAAAGTAAGACTAAGACGAAAAAAGCTTTCTCTCAGTGAAATAAGTCAAAAATGCACCACTGTGTAATTTTCTGCAAATTCATGAAAGTTCAGCTTCATAATCTTTGAAACAGCTTAGAAGTACTGAGAAGCAGTATATTTTAGTGTTTTGAACAATTCCAGTGTTGATCTCAGTGAAAGAAGTCAAAAAGTAAGACTAAGACGAAAAAAGCTTTCTCTCAGTGAAATAAGTCAAAATGCACCACTGTGTAATTTTCTGCAAATTCATGAAAGTTCAGCTTCATAATCTTTGAAACAGCTTAGAAGTACTGAGAAGCAGTATATTTTAGTGTTTTGAACAATTCCAGTGTTGATCTCAGTGAAAGAAGTCAAAAAGTAAGACTAAGACGAAAAAAGCTTTCTCTCAGTGAAATAAGTCAAAAATGCACCACTGTGTAATTTTCTGCAAATTCATGAAAGTTCAGCTTCATAATCTTTGAAACAGCTTAGAAGTACTGAGAAGCAGTATATTTTAGTGTTTTGAACAATTCCAGTGTTGATCTCAGTGAAAGAAGTCAAAAATAAGACTAAGACGAAAAAAGCTTTCTCTCAGTGAAATAAGTCAAAAATGCACCACTGTGTAATTTTCTGCAAATTCATGAAAGTTCAGCTTCATAATCTTTGAAACAGCTTAGAAGTACTGAGAAGCAGTATATTTGAGTGTTTTGAACAATTCCAGTGTTGATCTCAGTGAAAGAAGTCAAAAAAAGACTAAGACGAAAAAAGCTTTCTCTCAGTGAAATAAGTCAAAAATGCACCACTGTGTAATTTTCTGCAAATTCATGAAAGTTCAGCTTCATAATCTTTGAAACAGCTTAGAAGTACTGAGAAGCAGTATATTTTAGTGTTTTGAAAATTCCAGTGTTGATCTCAGTGAAAGAAGTCAAAAAGTAAGACTAAGACGAAAAAGCTTTCTCTCAGTGAAATAAGTCAAAAATGCACCACTGTGTAATTTTCTGCAAATTCATGAAAGTTCAGCTTCATAATCTTTGAAACAGCTTAGAAGTACTGAGAAGCAGTATATTTTAGTGTTTTGAACAATTCCAGTGTTGATCTCAGTGAAAGAAGTCAAAAAGTAAGACTAAGACGAAAAAAGCTTTCTCTCAGTGAAATAAGTCAAAAAATGCACCACTGTGTAATTTTCTGCAAATTCATGAAAGTTCAGCTTCATAATCTTTGAAACAGCTTAGAAGTACTGAGAAGCAGTATATTTTAGTGTTTTGAACAATTCCAGTGTTGATCTCAGTGAAAGAAGTCAAAAAGTAAGACTAAGACGAAAAAAGCTTTCTCTCAGTGAAATAAGTCAAAATGCACCACTGTGTATTTTCTGCAAATTCATGAAAGTTCAGCTTCATAATCTTTGAAACAGCTTAGAAGTACTGAGAAGCAGTATATTTAGTGTTTTGAACAATTCCAGTGTTGATCTCAGTGAAAGAAGTCAAAAAGTAAGACTAAGACGAAAAAGCTTTCTCTCAGTGAAATAAGTCAAAAATGCACCACTGTGTAATTTTCTGCAAATTCATGAAAGTTCAGCTTCATAATCTTTGAAACAGCTTAGAAGTACTGAGAAGCAGTATATTTTAGTGTTTTGAACATTCCAGTGTTGATCTCAGTGAAAGAAGTCAAAAAGTAAGACTAAGACGAAAAAGCTTTCTCTCAGTGAAATAAGTCAAAAATGCACCACTGTGTAATTTTCTGCAAATTCATGAAAGTTCAGCTTCATAATCTTTGAAACAGCTTAGAAGTACTGAGAAGCAGTATATTTGAGTGTTTTGAACAATTCCAGTGTTGATCTCAGTGAAAGAAGTCAAAAAGTAAGACTAAGACGAAAAAAGCTTTCTCTCAGTGAAATAAGTCAAAATGCACCACTGTGTAATTTTCTGCAAATTCATGAAAGTTCAGCTTCATAATCTTTGAAACAGCTTAGAAGTACTGAGAAGCAGTATATTTTAGTGTTTTGAACAATTCCAGTGTTGATCTCAGTGAAAGAAGTCAAAAAGTAAGACTAAGACGAAAAAAGCTTTCTCTCAGTGAAATAAGTCAAAAATGCACCACTGTGTAATTTCTGCAAATTCATGAAAGTTCAGCTTCATAATCTTTGAAACAGCTTAGAAGTACTGAGAAGCAGTATATTTTAGTGTTTTGAACAATTCCAGTGTTGATCTCAGTGAAAGAAGTCAAAAATAAGACTAAGACGAAAAAGCTTTCTCTCAGTGAAATAAGTCAAAAATGCACCACTGTGTAATTTTCTGCAAATTCATGAAAGTTCAGCTTCATAATCTTTGAAACAGCTTAGAAGTACTGAGAAGCAGTATATTTTAGTGTTTGAACAATTCCAGTGTTGATCTCAGTGAAAGAAGTCAAAAAGTAAGACTAAGACGAAAAAGCTTTCTCTCAGTGAAATAAGTCAAAAATGCACCACTGTGTAATTTTCTGCAAATTCATGAAAGTTCAGCTTCATAATCTTTGAAACAGCTTAGAAGTACTGAGAAGCAGTATATTTAGTGTTTTGAACAATTCCAGTGTTGATCTCAGTGAAAGAAGTCAAAAAGTAAGACTAAGACGAAAAAAGCTTTCTCTCAGTGAAATAAGTCAAAAATGCACCACTGTGTAATTTTCTGCAAATTCATGAAAGTTCAGCTTCATAATCTTTGAAACAGCTTAGAAGTACTGAGAAGCAGTATATTTAGTGTTTTGAACAATTCCAGTGTTGATCTCAGTGAAAGAAGTCAAAAAGTAAGACTAAGACGAAAAAAGCTTTCTCTCAGTGAAATAAGTCAAAAATGCACCACTGTGTAATTTTCTGCAAATTCATGAAAGTTCAGCTTCATAATCTTTGAAACAGCTTAGAAGTACTGAGAAGCAGTATATTTTAGTGTTTTGAACAATTCCAGTGTTGATCAGTGAAAGAAGTCAAAAGTAAGACTAAGACGAAAAAAGCTTTCTCTCAGTGAAATAAGTCAAAAATGCACCACTGTGTTTTTCTGCAAATTCATGAAAGTTCAGCTTCATAATCTTTGAAACAGCTTAGAAGTACTGAGAAGCAGTATATTTTAGTGTTTTGAACAATTCCAGTGTTGATCTCAGTGAAAGAAGTCAAAAAGTAAGACTAAGACGAAAAAAGCTTTCTCTCAGTGAAATAAGTCAAAAATGCACCACTGTGTAATTTTCTGCAAATTCATGAAAGTTCAGCTTCATAATCTTTGAAACAGCTTAGAAGTACTGAGAAGCAGTATATTTTAGTGTTTTGAACAATTCCAGTGTTGATCTCAGTGAAAGAAGTCAAAAGTAAGACTAAGACGAAAAAAGCTTTCTCTCAGTGAAATAAGTCAAAAATGCACCACTGTGTAATTTTCTGCAAATTCATGAAAGTTCAGCTTCATAATCTTTGAAACAGCTTAGAAGTACTGAGAAGCAGTATATTTGAGTGTTTGAACAATTCCAGTGTTGATCTCAGTGAAAGAAGTCAAAAATAAGACTAAGACGAAAAAAGCTTTCTCTCAGTGAAATAAGTCAAAAATGCACCACTGTGTAATTTTCTGCAAATTCATGAAAGTTCAGCTTCATAATCTTTGAAACAGCTTAGAAGTACTGAGAAGCAGTATATTTGAGTGTTTTGAACAATTCCAGTGTTGATCTCAGTGAAAGAAGTCAAAAATAAGACTAAGACGAAAAAAGCTTTCTCTCATGAAATAAGTCAAAAATGCACCACTGTGTAATTTTCTGCAAATTCATGAAAGTTCAGCTTCATAATCTTTGAAACAGCTTAGAAGTACTGAGAAGCAGTATATTTTAGTGTTTTGAACAATTCCAGTGTTGATCTCAGTGAAAGAAGTCAAAAAGTAAGACTAAGACGAAAAAAGCTTTCTCTCAGTGAAATAAGTCAAAAATGCACCACTGTGTAATTTTCTGCAAATTCATGAAAGTTCAGCTTCATAATCTTTGAAACAGCTTAGAAGTACTGAGAAGCAGTATATTTTAGTGTTTTGAACAATTCCAGTGTTGATCTCAGTGAAAGAAGTCAAAAAGTAAGACTAAGACGAAAAAAGCTTTCTCTCAGTGAAATAAGTCAAAATGCACCACTGTGTAATTTTCTGCAAATTCATGAAAGTTCAGCTTCATAATCTTTGAAACAGCTTAGAAGTACTGAGAAGCAGTATATTTGAGTGTTTTGAACAATTCCAGTGTTGATCTCAGTGAAAGAAGTCAAAAAGTAAGACTAAAAAAAGCTTTCTCTCAGTGAAATAAGTCAAAAATGCACCACTGTGTAATTTTCTGCAAATTCATGAAAGTTCAGCTTCATAATCTTTGAAACAGCTTAGAAGTACTGAGAAGCAGTATATTTTAGTGTGTTTGAACAATTCCAGTGTTGATCTCAGTGAAAGAAGTCAAAAGTAAGACTAAGACGAAAAAAGCTTTCTCTCAGTGAAATAAGTCAAAAATGCACCACTGTGTAATTTTCTGCAAATTCATGAAAGTTCAGCTTCATAATCTTTGAAACAGCTTAGAAGTACTGAGAAGCAGTATATTTTAGTGTTTTGAACAATTCCAGTGTTGATCTCAGTGAAAGAAGTCAAAAAGTAAGACTAAGACGAAAAAAGCTTTCTCTCAGTGAAATAAGTCAAAAATGCACCACTGTGTAATTTTCTGCAAATTCATGAAAGTTCAGCTTCATAATCTTTGAAACAGCTTAGAAGTACTGAGAAGCAGTATATTTTAGTGTTTTGAACAATTCCAGTGTTGATCTCAGTGAAAGAAGTCAAAAAGTAAGACTAAGACGAAAAAAGCTTTCTCTCAGTGAAATAAGTCAAAAATGCACCACTGTGTAATTTTCTGCAAATTCATGAAAGTTCAGCTTCATAATTTGAAACAGCTTAGAAGTACTGAGAAGCAGTATATTTAGTGTTTTGAACAATTCCAGTGTTGATCTCAGTGAAAGAAGTCAAAAATAAGACTAAGACGAAAAAAGCTTTCTCTCAGTGAAATAAGTCAAAATGCACCACTGTGTAATTTTCTGCAAATTCATGAAAGTTCAGCTTCATAATCTTTGAAACAGCTTAGAAGTACTGAGAAGCAGTATATTTGAGTGTTTTGAACAATTCCAGTGTTGATCTCAGTGAAAGAAGTCAAAAAGTAAGACTAAGACGAAAAAAGCTTTCTCTCAGTGAAATAAGTCAAAAATGCACCACTGTGTAATTTTCTGCAAATTCATGAAAGTTCAGCTTCATAATCTTTGAAACAGCTTAGAAGTACTGAGAAGCAGTATATTTTAGTGTTTTGAACAATTCCAGTGTTGATCTCAGTGAAAGAAGTCAAAAAGTAAGACTAAGACGAAAAAAGCTTTCTCTCAGTGAAATAAGTCAAAAATGCACCACTGTGTAATTTTCTGCAAATTCATGAAAGTTCAGCTTCATAATCTTTGAAACAGCTTAGAAGTACTGAGAAGCAGTATATTTTAGTGTTTTGACAATTCCAGTGTTGATCTCAGTGAAAGAAGTCAAAAAGTAAGACTAAGACGAAAAAAAGCTTTCTCTCAGTGAATAAGTCAAAAATGCACCACTGTGTAATTTTCTGCAAATTCATGAAAGTTCAGCTTCATAATCTTTGAAACAGCTTAGAAGTACTGAGAAGCAGTATATTTAGTGTTTTGAACAATTCCAGTGTTGATCTCAGTGAAAGAAGTCAAAAATAAGACTAAGACGAAAAAAGCTTTCTCTCAGTGAAATAAGTCAAAAATGCACCACTGTGTAATTTTGCAAATTCATGAAAGTTCAGCTTCATAATCTTTGAAACAGCTTAGAAGTACTGAGAAGCAGATATTTTAGTGTTTTGAACAATTCCAGTGTTGATCTCAGTGAAGAAGTCAAAAAATAAGACTAAGACGAAAAAAGCTTTCTCTCAGTGAAATAAGTCAAAAATGCACCACTGTGTAATTTTCTGCAAATTCATGAAAGTTCAGCTTCATAATCTTTGAAACAGCTTAGAAGTACTGAGAAGCAGTATATTTTAGTGTTTTGAACAATTCCAGTGTTGATCTCAGTGAAAGAAGTCAAAAAGTAAGACTAAGACGAAAAAAGCTTTCTCTCAGTGAAATAAGTCAAAATGCACCACTGTGTAATTTTCTGCAAATTCATGAAAGTTCAGCTTCATAATCTTTGAAACAGCTTAGAAGTACTGAGAAGCAGTATATTTTAGTGTTTTGAAACAATTCCAGTGTTGATCTCAGTGAAAGAAGTCAAAAAATAAGACTAAGACGAAAAAAGCTTCTCTCAGTGAAATAAGTCAAAAATGCACCACTGTGTAATTTTCTGCAAATTCATGAAAGTTCAGCTCATAATCTTTGAAACAGCTTAGAATACTGAGAAGCAGTATATTTTAGTGTTTTGAACAATTCCCAGTGTTGATCTCAGTGAAAGAAGTCAAAAAGTAAGACTAAGACGAAAAAAGCTTTCTCTCAGTGAAATAAGTCAAAAATGCACACTGTGTAATTTTCTGCAAATTCATGAAAGTTCAGCTTCATAATCTTTGAAACAGCTTAGAAGTACTGAGAAGCAGTATATTTTTAGTGTTTTGAACAATTCCAGTGTTGATCTCAGTGAAGAAGTCAAAAATAAGTCTAAGACGAAAAAAGCTTTCTCTCAGTGAAATAAGTCAAAAAGCACACTGTGTAATTTTCTGCAAATTCATGAAAGTTCAGCCTTCATAATCTTTGAAACAGCTTAGAAGTACTGAGAAGCAGTATATTTTAGTGTTTTGAACCATTCCAGTGTTGATCTCAGTGAAAGAAGTCAAAAGTAAGACTAAGACGAAAAAAGCTTTCTCTCAGTGAAATAAGTCAAAAATGCACCACTGTGTAATTTTCTGCAAATTCATGAAAGTTCAGCTTCATAATCTTTGAAACAGCTTAGAAGTACTGAGAAGCAGTATATTTTAGTGTTTTGAACAATTCCAGTGTTGATCTCAGGAAAGAAGTCAAAAAGTAAGACTAGACGAAAAAAGCTTTCTCTCGTGAAATAAGTCAAAAATGCACCACTGTGTAATTTTCTGCAAATTCATGAAAGTTCAGCTTCATAATCTTTGAAACAGCTTAGAAGTACTGAGAAGCAGTATATTTTAGTGTTTTGAACAATTCCAGTGTGATCTCAGGAAAGAAGTCAAAAGTAAGACTAAGACGAAAAAAGCTTTCTCTCAGTGAAATAAGTCAAAAATGCACCACTGTGTAATTTTCTGCAAATTCATGAAAGTTCAGCTTCATAATCTTTGAAACAGCTTAGAAGTACTGAGAAGCAGTATATTTAGTGTTTTGAACAATTCCAGTGTTGATCTCAGTGAAAGAAGTCAAAAAGTAAGACTAAGACGAAAAAAGCTTTCTCTCAGTGAAATAAGTCAAAATGCACCACTGTGTAATTTTCTGCAAATTCATGAAAGTTCAGCTTCATAATCTTTGAACAGCTTAGAAGTACTGAGAAGCAGTATATTTTGAGTGTTTTGAACAATTCCAGTGTTGATCTCAGTGAAAGAAGTCAAAAAGTAAGACTAAGACGAAAAAGCTTTCTCTCAGTGAAATAAGTCAAAAATGCACCACTGTGTAATTTCTGCAATTCATGAAAGTTCAGCTTCATAATCTTTGAAACAGCTTAGAAGTACTGAGAAGCAGTATATTTGAGTGTTTTGAACAATTCCAGTGTTGATCTCAGTGAAGAAGTCAAAAAGTAAGACTAAACGAAAAAGCTTTCTCTCAGTGAAATAAGTCAAAATGCACCATGTGTAATTTTTCTGCAAATT